>NW_026614895.1:0-279665 GCF_030052815.1 Hevea brasiliensis | reverse complement strand
GTAATATGAATGAATGAAATACACCTAGGAATACCCTGATTCAATTCTTGGTGGCTCAGAATTGAATCCCTTAGAAAGTCCATGATTATACCATATTTATTGTTTATCCATGAATGCATGAGATGTATGGAAATGTATGCAAGTATATGATATATGCATGCTAATTAGATAATGTGCAAAGTGAGACCTTAATAGTAATTAGGCCGACCATAAAATCTTCCAAACAAATGATTGTTGGAAATGGTATAATTAAAGTAATTATAACATGGGCTCCTCCATTGAGGCAATTATTTTAATAAATTTTAAATACTCTGATGTAACTAATTTAAGAGATTTTCTTAAGAATAATTGTGAAGCATGAGATGTTGTAAATATGTAAATGGTTTGGTGCCCAATAATGGATGTGCCTGAGGACATTAAAATTATTTGCATGTTTACTGGCTCAATGGGATCAACTTAACTAATGCAAGATAAGTCAATAATGGATGTGCTTGAGATTTTGAGCATTAGGGGCTAGGTAAAGGATTGAACCTCACATGAGATGTGATGGGCAAGGAGTTGCTCACTTATAGTTTGTTGTAATTCCAATAATGGATGTGCCTGAGGATGATCAATAAGATTATAAGAATTCAATCACCCACTAGAAATCCATCCAACTAGGATTTCTGTTTTCTACTTTGCAAGTGTAGGATTCGCTAAGTTAGTGGGAGGACCAATTTGATTAAAAGACCATAATCATTTTGGTTAAATACATGATACATTTATTAATTAATTTGGTTATTTTTTGCAGTTAATTTCTGATAATAATGAGCATTCCACAACCACCACCATCCAATATCCTTGCAAGCATACTTGATCGCAATAAGTTAACAGGACCTAATCTCTCTGATTGGCTAAGAAATTTGAAACTTGTCCTGAACCTTGAACATATAGGAAATGTTCTAGACTCACAGGTTCCTGACTCACAGGTTCCTGGTCCTTTACCTCTAGAGGCCACTCAAGAGGAACATAAAACTTTGGACAAGTGGAAGGAGCATGTTATGAGAGCCAAGTGTTACATGCTTGCTTCTATGAGTAATGAGTTACGTATAAAGATGATAACATGCAGAAAAGTGAGTGAGATCCTCCTTCACCTACAAGAGTTATATGGTGAGCACATCAGGAATGCTAGTTATGAGATATCTAGACACCAATTCCGCATGAGGATGTCAGAGGGAAAGAATGTTAGAGATCATGTCCACAAGATGATTCGGCTGATTGAGCAACTAGAACATCTTGACTTTAACATGGATTTCCAACTGCAAATGGATTTGATCCTTCAGTCCCTTCCTGAGTCATTTGGGAATTTTGCGACAAATTTCCATATGACTAAACAGGAATGAACCTTGGCTAGTTTACTCAACATGTTAGTTATTGCCCAAAAGAATATGCCGAGCAATAAAGGAAAAGAGGTAGTTTTGATTGCATCTTCATATGTTGGAAAGTTCAACAAGAAGAACGGCAATAAGAAAAAGAAACCTCAAATTATTGGTCCTTCCAAGAAAATAGCTAAATGTAAAGGGAAGACTAAAGCTGATGGAGGAAAGGAAAGTGTTTTCACTGCCAGCAGGATGGGCACTGGAAAAGGAACTGCCTAGAGTATCTTGCTTCTCTGAAGGATAAGAAGGATACACCTTCAGAAGGTATGTCCATATCTTGTTATTTAGATTCTGATGATACTCATAGTTCATCTACAAATTGGGTTTTAGATACTGATGCCAATTCTCACATTTCTTATGAAATCAAGGAACTAGCAAATAGTAGCAGCTTGCGTTCTCGAGATGTTAGACTCCGAATTGGCGATGGCTCAACTGTTGAAGCTTTAACCATAGGATCTAAATCTTTTTACATGTCTGGATATGTTTTGTGTTTGGATAATATATTATATGTACCTGATGCTTTTAAGAACATCATTTCTATATCTAGTTTGACTAGAAATGGCTATGAATTTTAGTTCATAGATGATGTTTGCAATATTCATTTTGAAAATAAATATGTTGGTTTGGGTTATATGAATGATGGTCTTTATTATTTGGATAATAATGACAAACACAAATGGAATGCAAGTGATCTAAATGAATGCAATGCCATGGTGAAAATCAACTCAAGTTCAAAATATATTTGGCACTTAAGATTAGGTCATATTGTAGAAGATAGGATTACAAAACTGGAGAAAATGGGGATTCTATCCTCATTGAGTTTTGAACCTACTCCAACCCGTGAATCCCGACTTGTGGTAAATGACTAGATCACCCTTTATTGGACAAGGGCTAAGAGCTAAAAATATTTTGGAGCTAATACATAGTGATGTATGTGGTCCATTTAGAGAAATGGCCAGAGGTAGTTTTCATTACTTTATTACCTTTACTGACAATAAATCAAGGTTTGGGTATTTGTATTTGATGAAATACAAACATGAATCCTTTGAAAAGTTCAAAGAATTTAAATCTGAAGTAGAAAATCAAACAGAAAAAAGTATTAAAGCTCTTTGATCAGATCGTGGAGGTGAATACTTGAGTACTGAATTTGATGAATACTTTAAAGAGTATGGCATTGTTTCACCGACTTCTCCAGAACACCACAGCCTAAATGGTGTATCCGAAGGAGAAATCGCACTTCTATTGATATGGTACGGCATGATAAGTTATACCGATATGCTAATCTCCTTTGGGGATTTGCATTAGAATCACTTTGCATATTCGAATAGGATTTCATCAAAATCAGTATCTTCCACACCTTATGAGATATGGCATGGAAGAAAACCAAGTCTTAAGCACGTTAAGATTTGGGGTTGTCCAGCTTATATCAAAAAGCTGAACACTGATAAATTGGAAACCAGATCAGAAAAGGGTCGATTTATTAGATATCTAAGAGAGAGTTTTGGATATTATTTTTATTTGCCTACATCACAAAAGGTTGTTGTAATGAAAGATGCCACATTTCTTAAAAAACAATTTGTTCAAGAAGGAGGCAAAGGAAGGCAAATAGAGTTAGAATTGAGAATTCTCGACCAACCAATGCATCGATGGATTTAGATCCATCTAGTGAACCTACACCTGTTGATGAAACATCTACTGTAACTCCTCGTAGATCAACCAGGATATCTCACCCACCAGTGAGATATGGTTTTCTTCATGAAGTGTTAACACCATATTTTGGTCGACTTCCGAAGTCAAGGGACTTTTTAATCGACTTCATAAGCTGCTTTCAGGGGATGTCTTTCGATCACAAATGAATTTTCTGAACTCATCGATTGCTCGACCACGGAATGAACCGATCCCACACTTAGTTAATTGTTTTCCGATCTCTTATCAGATGGGTTCGAACTAATGTCAGGTCTCCGTACCATCTAGTCTTGCCCCCGATCTCTCCTTACAAATATTGTGGAAATTCATTTAGCTAATGCTAGAATGGGGTTCCTCACTTGAATGTCCCAGATATTTCTTAAAATAAAGTTAAGGTTTCTGTCCGGTCTACTGACGATCCCGATCTTAAGAATTCAAATCAAGTCTTTCCAATGTTCTACAGATTTACCCGGTGTTTGGTCATGGCTAAGTCCAGTCTCAGGCTTACAATGTTTTTCGATCTCTTATACTTAGGTTAATGGTGGCTTTCAGGTTTGATTTCCAATACGTTCAGAAAATTAAGTACTCATACGATTTCGACGCTTTTTGATCTCATCAAGAATTTGAACAGAAAAAGGACTTCAATTCATTTCAAAATAAAATTTACAAGTCATTCAGCTGGAGGGTCTCCCCCAGCCTGCTCTCTAGTTACATCATCATTTCTCTCATTTTCTCTCTCTATGGCTCCTCGTCGCCTCATCTTCGGCCTGGGCGAGCTCATTCATCCAGAGAAGTCCTCTTCAGATACCGCTCTCACTTCGGCTAGAAGGTCATTATGTGCTCACATAAGCCCGACCTCCTTTGTGGTGCTCTCCTCTTCCTTAGCTTGAGCTCCTCATCCTGGGTAGGAGCTCTTCCTCCTTTGCCAAGGTCTTCAAGATAAGTCTTCAAGTTCTCGCCCACCTCCGCTATCCTCTCCTCATAATGATTCACCCGATCTTCCATTCTCGCGATATAGCCAAGTAGCAGGAGAGTCGAGCTTTTACCGAGGCATCTTGGACTGCCTTAAGGATCTCCTTCTTTAAGGCGTGGGCTTTCTCTCTGAGTGCGTGCTGGTATGCAATGGCCTCTAAGCCTAAGCTCATTATCTGAGCTAAGATATCATCCATGCTCTCCTCTGCCAACCGGTTCTGATCTTCTTGGAAGTAGATGGAAGCTCCCATGACTTTAGCCAGCCGAGATTCCCTTTATAGAGCTGCCTTTCCAAATGATCGGATCGGTTGAGTGCCCTGAAAGTGTCCTAACAATAGGACTCGAGGATTCCCCTTCCACATTGGAAGAGATCGGAGGAGACGGGGGAGGCGGAAGCTCGATTTGCTAAGGCGTAGGAGCGACGACCTCTACCTCAAGGATTGGCTACTCCTAAGATCGGGAGGAGAGCTCGACACTTACTAATTCACGATGAAGGGTCCGAGCATCGCAATGGTGGCCGCCATCGCTTGCACTTTTCTGGAGACCTCCCTCTTTCGCTTGCAGCTCTCCTTGGAAGCATCACTGCCTGCCATGCCTGTACAAAGAAGAAGTCAGTGAGTTCACTAAGATTTAGAGACCAGAGATATGGGTGGTACTAGCGCCGAGGTCAGAGAGCTGAAGCTCGTATTCTTCATCAGTGATCAGCCACATCATCCAATATTTTAGATCAGCCATAAACGCATTAAAGCATGAGAATTTCTGGGTAGACGCCTGAGATTTTAACTCTTTCGCCATAGCGTCTTTATCCTTATTTAAGGCAATCTTCTTCGAGATTAGAGCTACCAAGTGTTGCCAACTCCGTGGATACCCTCAAAACCGCTCAAATCATGCTCCTCAATATGAAAAAGCAAATTCTTCCAATTCTTCAATGAAGAAGGGAGATTGATAAAGAGGGAGCAATGACTTAGCCTAAAACAACCGTAACTCATCATCCTTCGCTCGGCAAGCCTATGTAGCTCGATAAAGACTTTAGCCGTGGGTTCTGGTCCCTTAGCTTGGCAGAGGCCACGAAAAGCTATAAGAGTCCGCTAGGAGTTCGGATGCACTTGAGCTACCGAGACGTGGTGAAACTTTAGAACGTCCTTGTAAAATTCGTCCAAAGGAAAACAAAGCCTGGCCTTCAGCTGCTCTTCGTATACTATGATGAGATCGACTTCATCAAAGAAGTGATCGCCCCGATGGTCGCCATGGCACTTGATCAGTTCGAAGGAGTCGATCCGCAGGTTGTACTCTTGGCTTAGAGATTGAAGATCGGTTTCTCTCAGAACCGAAGGCAACTCATCCACTGGCATGTTTTCTCTTTTGGAACATGCTCCTCGCCTCGGTCTGGCAGCCGGACCGGTAACGGGATGATGGCTGTGATGGTTTGACCACCGAATCCAATTACATTGCCCTCTTATGAGGTCCACAAAACATGGACGGAAGGCGTGCTCAGAGCCCTCGACTTCTGCCACTCATTTTCAAGGAAACGAAAGAAGTTTAACTAAGAAAAGAATCAAAATCCTTGTTGGAATGTGATCAGTGCCGGAAAAACTTGAAGAAACGAGATAATGCTGAGATTTCTAGCAAAGTTCTGAAAATGACATAAGGGAGCAATTGACTAACCCTCCCCCTATTTATACCCGTCTGAGCATTTAATGCTCACAAAGTCCCAAGCCGCATTGGTTAGCGGAATCGGCTCGCTTTCTTGACACGTCGGGGAAGATTCCAAACATAATAATGAGACCAAATTAAAGAGATCGATTAGCTAGGTTTTGATTGAGCAAACTTTCAAAGCCACAGATCGCTAATGACGATTTAGTTAGAGATCGACGGATATGCACATAAGAGATCGAAAAATAACTAATGCAATAATTAAATAATAACCTTTAAATAAAATCTCATTTTATTTCCAAAAGGTCAAATTACATCATTTGGGCGATCTCAAGAAATCTGATTACATCATTAATAGAATCATTAAAGATCGACACATCATTTGGGCGATCTTTAAAGATTAGTACTACATCTTACCCAGTAAGGGCCTATGTCAAAGCCTAGTCTTGTGGCTGAATCAAAAGATGTATTTGATCAGAAAGCCAGCCACAAGTATTGGATAGATGTGCAGCTCAGATAGGGTGACTATGACTCTCATGATGGTGAGCGGAGTCATCGTCGATGTCATCGACAACTGAGCTGTAGTCGGGACGCCCGATATGGTGAGGAGCCAAATGAACTTCAAAAGGCAATCACCGACATTAAGATTGAAATTAGCAGTCCTCTTGCCCGAAATCGGTTCACCGATTATATCGGTAAACCGATTCGAGATCGGCACGATCGTCACTTTCGATCTTGATCGGTAAATTAGTCATGTTCCCTCACTGTCATTAGATGTTGTCTTCATGGTTCTTCGATCACCGGGATCGTAAATTTTCAGGCGAAGGGCGAAGAAAATGCATTTAAAAAAGATCAAAAGCAAATACCATAATCGTAAATATTATCGAAAAACTAGAATTAGAGAAATGGAGAAATCAAGGAGGAAAAGTGAAGTGTGGAGGGGTTTTCCTTGTTGGTACATATATATAGGGCTGGACATTTATTGCATGCGTAAACCGGCGATGTATCCGTAATGTAAGAATTAATGGCATTGACCAAGGCAAGTAGATAAGGAAGAAAGATCTAGAATGGGAGAGATCGAGGAATGAGAAGGGACCTGATACTGAAGGGATCAAAAAAGGAGAGGGTCATAATAGGGAGATCTAAGAAATAGAGATCGAAAGCATGGAGGGATTAAAATAACTTTTAATCAACTCTCTTCATAATCGAGCCGAGCTGCACAGAGGATCAAATCTTCATCGCAAGCCTCACTCAGAGAAACGCTACTTAGCTGACAGACGCCAAAACAGCTTATGGCAGCTTCTATACACCTCGATTTCCACCGCTGATCACACTTGTAAGGATGAACTCAAGCCCTTGGATTCAAAAGTAGATGACAAGATTGGTGCTTTCCATTCCCAAATTTCTGATCCATCTTGTAAGGTAAGACCGAGCCATTGGATTGAGAAAAGAAAGGACTGATGTTTTGAATGAAATCTCAACCCTCCATTTTGATTCTTTTAATTCTCGACGCCGATTGTGTCCTTTGAATCTAAACCTCCGTCTCCCGATGAAATCCTCGACCCTTCATAAGGAGCACCTGCTTCTATAAATACCTACATACAATATTGTAGAAGGGACTGACAAAAAGGTGGTAGTGATTATAGTGGAAAGGCTCTAAAATTTGATTCACTTTGTAACACCCTATTTGTATAACTCGTATATTTCACTATTCATGACCAGAGTCGGACCGGACAATTAAGGGGATTAGAGCCACACTTAACACAACTAGAAAAGCCATAAACACAAATAATTAGTAATTGCCAATTAGTTAAGTATAAATGCAGAACATAAGAAGTTAAACGAGCCGAGAGTCACAAATGATGGGTGATCATCCGGGAACGATCAAGTCATTTTAAACTCAAATTTCGAACCGTAAATGTGACGTCATGTCCTTAGGACCATTACAAACACATTGGAAAAGAGAAAATCACGAAAAGAATTGTTAATTCACCAAATAATTAGGTCAGGGAGTTAGAAGAAATATTGAATTATTTGCAAACCGGGATGAACCGGCGAGGGGCAATTTGATCAATTGACCCCGAGAGCTGACTCCTGACCTAACTGTCAAATAAAATCAGAGAAAAGAAAATTTCAGAATCGAGAATTAAATTAAGAACTAATAGAAAAATAAATAGAAAAAAAAAAGAAAATAGAAAAGTCAAAAAGTGATGACATCATGCATGACCTCATGCATGATGCCATAAAAATAATACTTAATATATTTACTTAATCGAATTTTTGGGGTCTTTCATAAGATAAAATAAATAAAAGAAAAGAAAAAAAAATAAAAATAAAATAAACAAAAGTCCTTCTTCTTCCCAAAGTGGACGTCTCCCATTTCTCTCTCTCTCCATTGTTAAACCTCCATGGAAGCTTATTCTCAAGCTTCTTAAACCCTAAAACTAACCATAAATTTCACAAATTTCTTCATTAAACATTGTTTTTGAAGCTTGGTAAAACTATTGACAACAAAAAGAAGAGGAAAGAAAGGAGATTTGAAGAGGGACAAATTCAACAAAAGAGGTTAGTGGTTAGTTTTTAATATTATGTTTAAATTCATAATTAAGTAGTTGAATTACACTAGAAATTGTGGAAAAATGAAATGAAATAAATTGTTGAAGGACCAAACCTAAATTTCGGTCAACTAGGGTTTGGGGATGTGTATGCATGAACTTGGTGAATTTAAAGGTGTATGTGAGCTTATTGGTGTTGAATGATCATGATTAAATGTTTTAAATTAGTTAAATGCAACAAGTTAGTAAGTTAGGGTTTGAGACACTTAGGTTAGAGACAAAAATGTGAGAAACTTGTAAATGATATATTTGACCTATTGTAAAGTGAAAATGATCATTTGTGACCTAATTAAGTGTGTTAGAAGTGTTGGAATTAAAGTCAAATTCAGAGGAGTGTGGTCATGTCACGCAAAGATGACCAAGTCAACTTTGGGGGACCAAAAATGAAATTTTACAAGTCCAATTGGTATGAGAGCAATTGGGAATGAAAATAGGCACTAAATGACACAATTTTCATTTAGGAAGCATGCCCAAAAAGTGACTAAAACCTAGTGAACAAATTGACCAAAGTTGAAAATTGTAGGTCTCGCACAAACCGATTAAATAAATAATGTTTGTTCATTTGGTCATAACTGAGCTAGGCAGGTCAAAATGACCTGAAATTTTACTAGTGGTTAGATGAGATATATACCTAAAACTTTCATGAAGAGCACAAACCCAAATTATGCCATTAACCCAATCAAATTATCGAGCAAATTTGAATCACTAAATCACAGTAACTACAAATTTACCATATGAGCAGGAAAGTTTCAATGGCTATAACTCTCTCTAGAAAACTCTGATTTTGGTGATTATTGAACTGATGGAAACGTAGGGCATAGTAAAACATTTCATATGAAGAAAATTAGACCAAATTATGGACTTAACTTGATCAAATTGCTGAACGAAGTCGGATCAATAATCGCTGTAACTAAAATTTGCAACATGAACAGTAACCGTAATTTGAGTATAACTTGAGCTACAAAACTCCAATTGGAGTGATTCAAAAAGGAGAATAAACTTAAGACAATAGGAAACATTTTCTATGAAGGAAGTTTTGCCAAATTCCAACAGAAAAGTAACCAATGGAATCGTGCAACCTTAGACACCAAAACTGAAAATTTGGCAATTTTGCCTAAAAGACCTAAATTTTGAGAAAATGACCAAAACCAACAAGTTTGGTGACCAAAATGTGGTGTGTGGGTGAAGTTGGAATTCCTATACCTATTAAGCCTTAGAAAGTCAACAATTTGACTTGAATAGTATAGTGAATAGTAACCCGAAACACAAAATTTCAAGAACGTCGAGTTTAACACGTTAGAGTTAGGTAAAAGTGAAGTTAAATTTATTTTTGGATTTATGTTGTTATGGTCAAACACTGAAATTGTGTGTTTCAAATTAAAAGACTTTGAAGGTCCGAGAGACTCGAGTCAAGGCCTAGAGGCGACTCACGCCAGTTTGTGCACAATAAACCTTATTTGAGCAAATTGTCAATGAAAAATTCATTTAGAATAATTTATGAAAATTTAAAGATAATCATAAAAAGTGTAGCCACCTTGTGAATGAAACTATGACTTTGGAAATTTATTGGATTTATCATGAATTATTTGAATAAAGTGTTTTGAATTGATTTTGTGTTCACACTTAGCATGACAGTATCACATTATTCCTCCTCCATTTATGGGGTGAGATCGATTATTTTCCTCCCTCTCTAGTTTACCAGTTGAGGTTGTAGATCGGATGAGTACTCATTAGCTAGCTAGCCACCTCCCTCATTGATTTCGATTAGTGGGGTTGTAGATTGCTTTGTCGTGGTGTACAACGCGGCATTGATCGGAAATTTTGTGTCATGGCTTAAGTTGTGTATGAATTGGCAACATTGTATTCTTAAATTATTTGACTAAATTGTATTATTATGAGTTTTGATAATTTGTGAAATGTGATTGAGAAATATTTAAATTGTGATTTGGCAATGAATGATTTATATATTGTATTTAAAATTTTTATTGTGTACCACTGAGTATTTTTATACTCAGCGATAGCTTGTTTTGCTGTCGCAGATAAGAGCAAGGAGAAAGCAGCAGAGTGAGCTGCTATCAATATTGAAGATTCCATTGATATTTTTGTACGGGTATTGTTTTATACCCTTGTAGTTATTTTGATGTAAATATTGTGATGTTGTATGTATCAATGTAAAGTGAGCAGTTGTATAAGAAATTGTAATAATTTTACTTTTGAATTGTATATCTGTAAATTTAATTTGTGCATACAATATTGATGGAATGATATGAAATAGTTTGTTTTGAGAATTTTGAGATGACAAATTTTGGATTAAATTATAGAATTGATTTGAGATGTGTTGACTTGAAAATATTTGGAGGTTGGGAGTTATGAAAAATTTATTGGAAGTGCTTTTTACAGGTTTTTGAAGAACGGTTTTCTCTAAATACAAACTAACTCACAAAATTTTTATAAAATTGCAGTAAAATTAAAAAGGACAAAAATTTTTACTAGTTTATAAGCTTTGAATAAATGATTTTAATTCCTACCAAAATGCTCACCACTTCCAAAATGTAAGAAAATTGTTTTAAAATCCCTTGTAGTGTACTTAATGAATTATCGGTAGGTGAAGTTCGGTAGTTCATTAGGTATTCTACGGAAACATGTCATGTCTTACAGAGGGGTAAGGTGTGACATGTTTTAGTGGTATCAGAGCATGGTTTTGCAATGAATTTTGACTATTTATGTGAATATTTCTTTGATAAGTACAACTGCTCAAGTGTCTTTAATTGATACATATGACATATTTACGTCATGAATATTCACTAACGGAGGTCAACCTCCTTGTGTTTGATCTCAGGAAGTAGAAATTTTGGGAAAACGGAATGGAAGAAGGAGAACATTCTGTAGAACAATCTGTTGAGGCTGAGGATCAAGGGGAAGCCCCAGCACTCCAGAACGTGAGTGGGTCAGCTACTCCAGCTCCTACTCCAAAACCGCAGTTCCCTGCTCAGTTTGCACAACAGATGGCTGCGTTTTCCCAGCAAATGGAGGGAAATGTGCCACCCTAAGCTCAGATGCAAGTACCTGTAGCACAACCACAGCCCTCAGCTCGGCAATATGAAAATTTAATGAAATTTGGGGCCACCGAGTTTAAATGCACTGGAGGCAGAGCAGTGGTTGGAAAGAATGGAACGAGTTTTCAGGAAGCTGCAGTGTACTGAAGAATTAAAATTTGAATATTCAGTATCTCTTCTCCAAGGGGATGCATATGAATGGTGGAAGACCATCACCCATAGCCTGGTAGAACCTCCAGTCCTTACTTGGTCAAACTTTTTGAGGGAGTTTCGACAGAAGTGGGTTCCCGATGCATATGTGGATATGAAGTTACAAGAATTCCTGAGTTTGAAACAAGAGGACAGAACTATAGCAGAATATGAGAGAGACTTCTCTCGACTGAGCCACTACGCTGGAAGCTTAGTCTCCAACCCCAGAGATAGATGTAAGAGGTTTGAGTCCGGGTTAAGGCCGAATCTGAGAATGCAAGTTATGGGTTTTCGACATCAGAATTTCTCTGAGTTGATCTCACAGGCCCTAGAATTGGAAAGGATAGAAGCAGAAAGGGCAGTGAAAAAGGGTACATAAGAGAAAGAGAAGACTGAAAAGACTACTGGTCAAGCACCTGAGAGTGGTTCTGGAGAGGAAACAGTCTGGGGGATCTAGCTCTCGTAGATCTGGCAGAGGTAGATTCTCTGGCCAAAGACCACCTCGGTCTGGTCAGCAGACCCAGCAAGCACCCCGAGGAGCTCTATCAGTACGGCAGTGTGAAACTTGTGGTAGAACACATGGTGGGGTTTGTTTCAAGGCCACCGGTGCATGTTTTAACTGTGGAGGGAGCGGACATTTCGCTAAGGATTGTACTAGTCCGCGCCGGTCTGGACCTTCTACTACATCTGAAGGATCAACCCAAGTCTCTGCACCTAGAGGGTCACAGTCAGCTGCTAGAGGTAGAGGTAGAGGTAGGGGTCCTGGTAACACTCCTGGAAGTCAAAGCACTGTTAACCAGCCAGTACCCAGTGGCGCACCAGTCAGAGTGTATACCATGCGTCAAAGGGAGGAGGCTGAAACATCAGACGTAGTAGCTGGTATTTTCTCCATCCTTGACTAAGATGTACATGTGTTATTTGATCTTGGCTCCACACATTTGTATGTTAGTGCTAGTGTGATGTGTTCTACTACTATTCAGTGTGTACCAATGGATTATGATGTGCTAGTAACTAGTCCATTAGGCCAAGAGGTCAGGGTAAATAAATTATATAGGGATTGTCCTTTGGTGATCCAAGGACACACTTTTCTGTCTGATTTGATTGAAATGCCCTTCAGAGATTATGACATTATCTTGGGCATGGATTGGTTAGCCAGGCATCATGCGATGATTGACTGTAGACTGAAGACAGTCACTTTTGGTCTTCTTCAATATGGTGATGTAGTAATACATGGGGAGAGGCAGTTATTGCCTTCAAACATCATTTCAACTACACTGGCCAGAAAAATGATTAGGAAAGGGTGTGAAGCATACTTGGCACATGTGATAGACACCCAAGTGGATAGTCCAGCATTGAGGGACATCCCTATGGTATGTGATTTTTTGGATGTATTTCTTGATGAATTGCCAGGATTACCTCCAGAAAGAAAGGTGCAGTTTAAGATTGATGTTATGCCTGGTGTGGACCCAATCTCCATAACGCCATATAGAATGGCACCTGCAAAATTGAAAGAGTTGAAAGTACAGTTGCAAGAATTGCTTGACAAGGGCTTTATCCGCCCTAGTATGTCACCTTGGGGAGCGCCATTGTTGTTTGTAAAGAAGAAGGATGGCACTCTCCGGGTATGCATTGACTATCGGCAGTTGAATAAGGTGACAATAAAGAATGTATACCCATTGCCCTGCATTGATGACGTATTTGATCAGTTGAGAGGTGCAGCTGTGTTCTCTAAAATTGACCTGAGATCAGGTTATTATCAGCTGAAAGTACAAGAGCAGAGTATTTCTAAAACTGCCTTCAGAACCGGTTATGGCATTATGAGTTTTTGGTCATGCCATTCAGGTTAACTAATGCTTCAGCTGCTTTTATGGATCTGATGAACACTATCTTCGCACTCATTCCTCACCGCTTTGTTGTGGTATTTATTGATGATATATTGGTTTACTCGAGGAATGCGTAAGAGCATGATAGACATCTCATGATTGTACTACGCACTTTGAGGGAGAAACAACTATATGCCAAATTGTCAAAATGTGAATTTTGGTCAAGGAGATATCTTTTGGGGCACATAGTATCGCAGAGGGTATTAAGGTAGATCCTAGCAAGATAGAAGTCGCCTTAATTGGAAGCCACCCGTAAATATCACGCAGATTCTCGCTCAAGTTAATGGATACGACCAGAGATTTGTGAAGGGATTCTCCATGTTGGCATCTCCAATGACCAAGCTGATTAGAAATGATGTGAAATTGCAGTGGATGGATAAATGCCAACAGAGTTTTGATGAATTGAAGAGATGTTTGACTGAGCTCCAGTCTTGACTTTACCTACACCGGGTAAAGAATACACAGTTTATAGTGATGCTTCTCATAATGGGTTAGGCTGTGTATTGATGCAAGATCCAAATGTCATTGGCTATGCATCACGCCAGCTAAAACCGCATGAAAGGAATTATCTGACACATGACTTGGAGCTTGCAGCTATTGTGTTTGCTCTTAAGATCTGGAGAAATTATTTGTATGGGGATAAGTGCTACATCTACATAGATCATAAGAGTTTGAAGTATTTGGGCACCCAGAAAGAGTTGAATTTGAGACAGAGGAGATGGTTAGAGTTGATAAAAGACTATGATTGCCTAATAGACTATCAGCCATGGAAACCAAATATTGACGATGACGCCGTAAGTTGCAAAACTATGGCATCTCTACGCGATACTCCTTTGTCTAAGGTACATGAGTTAAGATCATTAAATGCAAGCTTAGAGGTTAATGATGATGGATGACAAGAGTTGCATGGCATATACACAAAGTTGTTGATTGATCGATCGTAATGGTCGCTCGTAATGATCAAGTATCGTAGATCGTTGGAAGAAGTCAAGAGGGCAAGAAACCGTAATTTCAATAAGAGATAATGGTCTATTGCTACACCAGGGAAAAATGTGTGTTCCTAATGATGTTGCTTTGAGGCAGATCATTTTGAAAGAAGCACATGAGTCTCCTTTTGCCATGCACCCTGGTGGTACAAAAATATATAGAGGGCTAAAGGAGCATTATTGGTGGATGGGTATGAAAAGAGATGTGGCAGAATTTGTTTCCAAATGCCTAACTTGTCAACAAGTGAAGGCAGAGTATCAAGTACCCACTGGGTTATTACATCCACTACCATTGCTAGAATGGAAATGGGAAAGAATAACAATGGATTTTGTGATGGGACTTCCGAGGACACAGAAGAGTCACGATGCAGTTTGGGTCATTATTGACTGACTGACTAAATATGCTCATTTTCTGCCAGTTCGGATGGACTACAGTTTAGAAAGATTGGCCAAGTTGTATATAGAAGAGATTGTGAGACTGCATGGAGTGCTAGTATCCATTATATCAGACAGAGATCCTAGGTTCATTTCTAGATTCTGGGGTAGTCTTCAGAGAGCCCTAGGAACTAGATTGAACTTCAGTACTGCATTCCACCCACAGATAGATGGCCAGTCTGAGAGGGTAATTCAGATCTTGGAGGATATGCTACAGGCTTGTGTGATTGAGTTTGAGGGCAGTTGGGATACACACTTGCCTTTGATTGAGTTTGCTTACAGTAACAGCTACCAATCAAGCATTGGGATGCCTCCATATGAAGCTTTGTATGGCAGAAAATGTAGAACTCCGTTATGTTGGGATGACATGGGTGAAAGAAAGATGATTGGACCCAAGATTGTTCAACAAACTGAAGAGAAAATCAGAGTGATCAGAGATCGACTTAAGACTGCATTAGACCATTAGAAGTCCTACATTGATATGAAGAGAAGGGATATTGAGTATGTAGTGGGTGAGAAAGTATTCCTCAAGGTTTCTCCTTGGAAGAGAATTATGAGATTTGGCAGAAAGGGGAAACTGAGTCCTCGCTTTATTGGGCCTTATGAGGTTCTGGAAAGAGTGGGTCCCTCGTTTGGCACTACCTCCAGAGTTGGAGAAGATACATAATGTCTTCCATGTGTCTATGTTGAGGAGGTATCGATCAGACCCATCTCATGTACTACCAGTAGAGGAAATTGAAGTGAATCCAGACCTCACATATGAGGAAGAACCCATAAAGATTCTGGCTTATGAGGTGAAGTAGCTACGGAACAAGCAGATACCATTGGTAAAAGTGCTATGGAACCATCATTCAGGCTAGGAGGCTACTTGGGAACGAGAGGAGGACATGAGGAGACAACACCCACAGCTGTTCAGAGATTAATACGAGGTAAAATTTCACGACGAAATTTATTTAAGGGGGGGGAGAATTGTAACACCCCTATTTGTATAGCCTGGTATATTTCACTGTTCCGATGACCGGAGTCGGACCGGACAATTAAGGGGATTAAAACCACACTTAAGACAACTAGAGAAGCCATAAACCCAAATAATTAGTAATTGCCAATTAGTTAAGTATAAATAAGAAAAACAGAACATAAGAAGTTAAACGAGCTGAGAGTCACAAATGATGGGTGACTGCTCTGAACGACATTAAGCCATTTTAAACTCAAATTTTGAATCAGAAAATGTGACGCTATGTCCTTAGACCATTACGAACACAGTGGAAAAGAGAAAATCACGAAAAAGAATTGTTAAGTCAGTCAAATAATTAGGTCAGGGAGCCGGAAGAAATATTAAATTATTTACAAACCGGGATGAACCGGCGAGGGGCAATTTGGTCAATTGACCCCGAGAGCTGACTCCTGACCTAACAGTCAAATAAAATTGGAGAAAAGAAAATTTCGGACTCGAGAATTAAATTAAAGAACTAATAAAAAAATAAATAAAAAAAATAGAAAAGTCAAAAAGTGATGACATCATGCATGACCTCATGCATGATGCCATAAAAATAATACTTAATATATTTACTTAATTGAAATTTTTGGGGTCTTCCATAAGACAAAATAAATAAAAGAAAAGAAAAGAAAAAAAAATAAAAATAAAATAAACAAAAGTCCTTCTTCTTCCCAAAGTGGACGTCTCCCATTTCTCTCTCCCTCTCCATTGTTAAACCTCCATGGAAGCTTATTCTCAAGCTTCTTAAACCTCAAAACTAACCATAAATTTCACAAATTCCTTCATTAAACTTTGTTTTTGAAGCTTGGTAAAACTATTGACAACAAAAAGAAGAGGAAAGAAAGGAGATTTGAAGAGGGAGAAATTCAACAAAAGAGGTTAGTGGTTAGTTTTTAATATTATGTTTAAATTCATAATTAAGTAGTTGAATTACACTAGAAATTATGGAAAAATGAAATGAAATAAATTGTTGAAGGACCAAACCTAAATTTTGGTCAACTAGGGTTTGGGAATGTGTATGCATGAACTTGGTGAATTTAAAGGTGTATGTGAGCTTATTGATGTTGAATGATCATGATTAAATGTTTTAAATTAGTTAAATGCAACAAGTTAGTAAGTTAGGGTTTTGAGACACTTAGGGTTAGAGATAAAAATGTGAGAAACTTGTAAATGATATGTTTGGCCTATTGTGAAGTGAAAATGGTCATTTGTGACCTAATTATGTGTTAGAAGTGTTGGAATTAAAGTCAAATTCGGAGGGAGTGTGGTTATGCTGCTGCAGCATGACCAAGTTAACTTTGAGGGACCAAAAATAAAATTTTACAAGTCCAATTGGTATGAGACCAATTGGAATGAAAATAGGCACTAAATAACACAATTTTCATTTAGGAAGCATGCCAAAAAAATGACTAAAACCTAATGAACAAATTGACCAAAATTGGAAAATTGCAGGCTGCCCTGCACAAACTGACCAAATGAACAGTATTTGTTCATTTGGTCATAACTCGATCTAGGCAGGTCAAAATGACCTGAAATTTTACCAGTGGTTAGATGAGATATAGACCTAAAACTTTTATGAAGAACACAAACCCAAATTATGCCATTAACCCAATCAAATTACTGAGCAAAGTTGAATCACCAATCTGCAGAACTGCAGATTTACCATATGAATAGTAAAGTTTCAATGGCTATAACTCTCACTAGAAAACTCTGATTTAGGTGATTCTTGAACCGATGGAAACCTAAGGCATAGTAGAACATTTCATATGAAGAAAATTAGACCAAATTATGGACTTAACTTGATCAAATTTCTGAACGAAGTCAGATCAATAATCTACTAGAACTAAAATCAGCAAGATGAATATTAACCGTAATTTGATATAACTTGAGCTACAAAACTCCAATTGGAGTGATTCAAAAAGAAGAATAAACTTAAGACAATAAGGAACATTTTCTATGAAGGAAGTTTTGCCAAATTCCAACAGAAAATTGACCAATGGGACAAGGTAACCTTAGACACCAAAACTGATAATTTGGCAATTTTGCCTAAAAAACCTAAGTTTTGAGAAAATGACCAAAACCAGCAAGTTTGGTGACCAAAATGTGGTATGCGAGTAAAGTTAGAATTCCCATACCTATTAAACCTTTGAAAGTCAACAATTTGACTTGAATAGTGTAGTGAATAGTAACTCAAACACAAAAATTTCAAGAACGCCGAGTTTAGCACACTAAAGCTAGGTAAAAGTGAAGTTAAATTTATTTTTGGATTTATGTTAGTTATGGTGTCAAACACCGTGAAACTGTGTTTCAAATTGAAAAAGACTTGAAAGGTCTGAGAGACTGAGTCAAGGCCTAGAGGCGACTCACGTCAGGTTTGTACACAATAAACCTTATTTGAGCATTTTGTCATTGAAAAATTGATTTATTATAATTTATGAAAATTTGATATTAATCATAAATTGTGTTGCCACCTTGTGAATGAAACTATGACTTTGGAAATTTATTGGATTTCTCATGAATTATTTGAATAAAGTGTTTTGAATTGATTCTGTGTTCACACTTAGCATGACAATATCACATTATTCCTCCTCCATTTGTGGGGTGAGATCGATTATTTTCCTCCCTCTCTAGTTTACCAGTTGAGGTTGTAGATCGGATGAGTACTCATTAGCTAGCTAGCCACCTCCCTCATTGATTTCGATTAGTGGGGTTGTAGATTGCTTTGTCGTGGTGTACAACGCGGCATTGATCGAAAATTTTGTTTCATGGCTTAAGTTGTGTATGAATTGACAACACTGTGTTCTTAAATTATTTGATTAAATTGTGTTATTATGAGTTTTGATAATTTGTGAAATGTGATTGAGAAATATTTAAATTTTGTTTTGGCAATGAATGATTTATGTATTGTATTTAAAATTTTTATTATGCACCACTGAGTATTTTTATACTCAGCGATAGCTTGTTTTGCTGTCGCAGATAAGAGCAAGGAGAAAGCAGCAGAGTGAGCTGCTATCAATATTGAAGATTCCATTGATCTTTTTGTACGGGTATTGTTTTATACCCTTTTTGTTATTTTGATGTAAATATTGTGATGTTGTATGTATCAATGTAAAGTGAGCAGTTGTATAAGAAATTATAACAATTTTACTTTTGGATTGTATATCTGTAAATTTAATTTATGCATACAATATTGATGGAATGATATGAAATAGTTTATTTTGAGAATTTTGAGATGACAAATTTTGGATTAAATTATGGAATTGATTTGAGATGTATTGACGTGAAAATATTTGGAGGTTGGGAGTTATGAAAAATTTGTTAGAAGTGCTTTTTACAGATTTTTGAAGAACGGTTTTCTCCAAATACAAACGAAACTCTATCAAAATTTTTATAAAATTGCTGTAAAATTAAAATGGAAAAATTTTTTTACTAGTTTATAAGCTTTGAATAAATGATTTTAATTCCTACCAAAATGCTCACGACTTCTAAAATGTAAGAAAATTGTTTTAAAATCCCTTGTAGTGTACTTAATAAATTATCGGTAGGTGAAGTTCGGTAGTTCATTAGGTATTCTACGGGAACATATCATGCCTTACAGAGGGATAAGGTGTGATAGTCTTGCTACTTTGCCATTCTAAGCTTTCATAGAATCGAGAAACTTCAGAAACCAGTTTTCTTAAGTATCTCCATTGAAGGAGTTCTGGACCCTGAAATTCTTCATTTTTAGTGTTGGTTCATTACTCTACGAAACCATTTTTTTGTTCAGTTTCGTCTTCATTGCCCTAATGTCAACATATTATTCTCCAAGCTTGACTTCATTCTCGACTCGCTTATCGCCACTCGCTCAACCGCATTCAAACTCGGTTCTCGCATTTTGAAGTAAGCATTAGTCCTTCGACCATAAGCTTTCAACTCTACAATATTTGTGGTTCCAAAGTTAATTCAATAGCCTCAACCTCCCACAGGTAAGTGTCTAGACTATTGTCGCAAGGTGATTTGCGGTCGCCTGGACGAACCCTCACCGAAGTGGGAGAGAATGAGGAGTCGCCACTTTAATTTTGAGGGAAATTAAAGAAAACCATTTGTGAAATGCAAATTAAAATAAAACCACTTCGAATACAGAGATTCTAGGTTCGGGGTCCGTAAATGGGTGGGGAAGGTGTTAGGCACCCCACCTCGTCCCTCAATAAGGTGAGCATATTTAACCTTACGTTCTCTATAAATTAGAATCGATAGTTAGAGGGGTTCGAATGGAAATGTTAATCCTTTTGATAAAAAGGAATATTTGATTTTTCACTAATTCGGATTACCCAGATACATAAGTAAATGAGACAATCTTAGTGAATTGATGTTGTTTTATAGTTTTTCGCTTGTGGGATTACTTTGCATATTTATTAGAATTCGATTCGAGAATCTGATAAGAACTCTCCTCCGATCTCTTTAGATTAAGATTTTCGATTGGAGATCTGATAAGAACTCTCCTCCGATCCCTTTATATATTTATGAGAATTTTTTAGTGAGAATCTGATAAGAACTCTCCTCCGATCTCTTTAAATATCTATTAAAATTTTGCTGAGAATCGGATAAGAACTCTCCTCCGATCTCTTTGAATATTTATTTATTAAAATTTTTGGTTGAGAATCTGATAAGAACTCTCCTCCGATCTCTTTTGAATATTTATTAAAGTTTTTGGATTGATAATCGGATAGGAACTCTCCTCCGATCTCTTTTGAATATGTATTTATTAAAATTTTTGGTTGAGAATCAGATAAGAACTCTCCACCGATCTCTTTTGAATATTTATTAATATTTTTGGATTGAGAATCTTATAAGAACTCTCCTCCGATCTCCCTAAAATATTTATTTAATAAAATTTTTTGAGAATCTGATAAGAACTCTCCTCCGATCTCTTTTGAATATTTATTAAGATTTTTGGATTGAGAATTGGATAAGAACTCTCCTCCGATCTCCCTTAAATATTTATTTATTAAAAATTTTTGGTTGAGAATCAGATAAGAACTCTCCTCCGATCTCTTTTGAATATTTATTAAAATTTTTGGATTGAGAATCGGATAAGAACTCTCCTCCGATCTCCCATAAATATTTATTAGATTTTTAGCTTGAGAATCAGATAAGAACTTTTCCAACCTCTTGAAATCTGATTACATCTACACATCATAAGAGCCTAAGACTAAGGGTTATGGCATTCAAAGATGCCAGGGATCTGAATAAGGCTTCTTTTAACCCATTGGTACCTCGTGACTAGACAGGGGGTTCCAGACTGAATTTTACCGACCTCCTATGTGGTCGCCTTACCAATGCCTTTTGACAGGCGATACACGATCTATTCCATTTGCTTATCTGAGATTCGGTTTTATTCCGCCTTATGACATCTTACCCAATCGTCTTCTGTGTTAGTCTAGTGATTCAACTTTACTATTTTCCTAACTTATTATTCAGACCTTTTATTATTTTAAAGAAACTCTTAAGATACAGTTACCTACATTTTATCCAACTACTTATACGCTACTCGGGACTAGAACACTTGCATTTAGAAGTAACAAAGATTAACAAAAAGAATGGACTGCTTAACAAAGAAGTAAACTCGAGAATAACCTTCTTTGCATTTTTTAACGCAATATAAACTTGGTGAAAATTACAAACATAAAAACAAAGGAAATACGTAAAATAAAAAGGAGCACTTGATAAAGCAGCGATATAAGCACTCACCGTAGGGAGTCAATCTATTGAACTAACTACTAATCACAAAACGTAATAGGATCTGGCCGATAGCCCAAGGCTAAGGTTCGCTTTGAAATGAAGGATACTTCGCTAAAATGCACAAAGTCAAAATAATAACCGAGTTTGAATGAAGTTGAGCTTGGGCAACGGAGTGGAAACAAAGATAACAAAGAATCAAAGTGAGAGTGTCACAGATAATGATCGAATCAAAATGGAGAGTTTCAGATTCAAAATCCTTTGCAAGAAAATACTTCAGAAAACTGGTTTCTAAAGTTTTTCTTATGAAAGCTTAAAAATAGCAGAGTAAGGAACTGAATTAAGTTTCAGAGTCCTTCCGCTATAGTCACCACCTTTTTCTTCGTCCTCCTTGAACAGTTTTCATGCAGGTATTTATAGGATCGGAGCTCCCATGAAGGGTCGATTCATTTTGAGGGAGATGGAAGGTTTGGGTTTTGAAGGACATGATCGGACACTTGGGAATTAAAGAGAATCAGATGAATGGTCGAGATCCTTTTCGTAAATTTTTGTCCTTTTTCTCTTCTGATCTGACGGCTCAAATTTTCTTGTCCAGGGCGATCCGAGGGCTGGGAATAAAAGGCGTCGGTCTTATCATCTTCTTCTTTGATCCAAGGGCTCCAAGCTCGTCCTTACAAGTAAGATCAACGGTGGAGATTGGGATGTACAAAGATCGCCATGACATACTCGCACATGTCGAATGCGCGCGATTCTCGGGCGCATGTGGAGATTTCATCTGCAACGCTTTAACTACCTTGGCTCTGATTATAATGACAGTTAGCGAAAGTTGTCTTATTCCCTTTGTTTTCTGAGCTCCCCTCCCTTCCGATCTTTCTAACACGATCCTTTCCGCTCTCTCATGCTGGGCTCCCCTCTTCCGACCTCTCCAACTCCGATCTTCTCCTTCATCCGGTCCGGTTCAGTCAAGGCATTTATTCCTTCGAGTTTCGAGGCATCTGCTTCGTTTTCTGCTCGCAATAAATGCTCAAATTTTCCTATATATTACCTTCAATGGGAAAGCCCTCCGCATTTGATTTTCTCCTCTTCCTTCTCACATTTCCTATTCTAATCGCCTGCAATATTCCCGCCATGATATCGCCTTTGATCTTTTCCGATTGTCCTTTTATTCCCGATCGAAAATTTACGATCCCGATGATTGGGAAATTATGATAACCTCATTTGATGAGAGTGGAGAATCGACTAATTTGTCGACTGATCGAGGACTTCGATCATGTCGATCTCAATCGCTCGACCGATATAATAGGCGAACCGATTTCGCAGAAGATCGCTAATATTCCCATTAACATTGGTGACTGCCCCTTGAAGTTCATTCGGCTTCTCACCACATTGGGTGTCCCCACAGCGGCTCAATTCCGAGCAATAACATTGATGACGACCTCTCTCATCTTCATTAGAGTCATAATCCCCCCATCTGAGCTGTACATCTGTCTGATGTCGATGGCTGGCTTAACACATCTTTTGATTCAGCCACGAGACTAGGCTTTGACATAGGTCTTTATTAGATGGGATGTACTGCCGATCTCTAGAGATCCCCCCTACGATGTAATCTGACCTTCAATGTAATCCGATCTCTAGAGATCACCCAAATGATGTAATTTGACTTTTAATGTAATCCGATCTCTAGAGATCGCCCAAATAATGTAATCCGACCTTTTCGGAAATAAAATTTTATTTTGACAACTATCATTTTTATTATTATTGCATTGACTATTTTCCGATCTCTGATGTATTTATCTGATCCGGTTCCTAACCGAACAACCCTTAACCGATCCGCCTTAGTTCACCGATCCAGAATTAGCCGATCTCTTTTATTATGGAATTTCTGGAATATTCATGAGACGTGTTAGAAAAAGCTGGCGAATCCCGCTAATTGATGCACTGCCTGGAACACTGTGAGCATTAAATGCTCAGATGGGTATAAATAGGGGATGGGTCAGCCATTGTTCTCTTATGTCATTTTCAAAGATTCATGAGCGATTCCAAAATTCTCTCGATTTTTGAAGTTCTTCCTACACCGATCAAGCTCCGGTAAGGGTTTTGATCCTTCTTTTAGTTTAAATTCTCTATTTCCTTTGAAAATGAGTGGCGCTGAGGGTCAGAGAGCGGCAAGCCCCCCTTCCATTCAGATCTCGTGGTCGTCTGATGAAGTAGAGGTGGTTGGACCAAGCGTGCGACCTGAACCTCCTAGGGCCTCTGCTCCACTTCTGGGGCAAGCAAAGACCATCAAGGCATGTACATTCTTCAGGGAGGGAAAATCTTCCCATGGACGAGCTGCCATCAATCCTTCAAGAAACCGACCTGTAGTCGTTCAGCCAGGAGTACAACATTCAGCGTGATTCATACGAGCTGATTAAGTGTCACGGCGATCTTCGTGCCGATCACTTCTTCGAGGAGAACGATATGATCATGGTATACGAAGAGCAATTAAAGGCCGGGCTGTGGTTCCCCCTCGTTGACTTCTCCAAGGAAGTTCTAAAATTTCACCAAGTGTGCATAGCCCAAGTTCACCCAAACTCATGGCGGATCCTAGTAGCTTTCAGAGGCCTTTGCCGAGCCAAAGGACTCCGTCCTACAGCTAAGGTGTTCGCCGAACTACATAGGCTAACTCGGCCGAAAGGATGATGAGTATTGGTTCTTTCAGGCGAAGCCACATTGCTGGCTTTTTACCGATCTACCATCCTCCCTGAAGAATTGGAAGAATCACTTCTTTATTCTGAGGAGCGAAATTCCGAATGGCTTTGAGGGTTTCCCATGTAGCTGGCTATACCAGGGTCCCTTACTTCCGAAGCGGATCACCCTGAATAGGGAAGAAGGCCTAATGGTGATGGAACTGAAAGATCAGGCGGCCCATCAGAAGTACTCTTGTTTAGATGCAGAATGTACCAATCGCATCACTAGACAATGGAGTTGATCATCGCGAAGATCGCGGGCTTCAGCTCTCTGACCTCGGCCTCGGTATTTTCTATATCTCTGATCTTTGGGCCTTAGCGATCTCACTGACCTTTTCTTTGTGCAGGTATGACGAGTGGTGAGGCTTCCAAGGAGAGCTAAAAGTGGAAGAGGGAGGTCTCCCGGAAAGTGCAGGAGATGAAGCGTTCCTAGCTGCTTCAAATGCCCAGTCATGATCCCGAAGAGATGCAAGGAGGCCTGCCTCAACCCTGACCACCGGTCATAGAAGTGGTCCGGTCTCCTCCTCACCAAGAAGAGCCGCCTCCACCTCCTCCAGTCGCTTCGAGTGCGGAAGGGGGCCCTTCCCAACCTCCTGTGAGGACCCTTTCCCGCGACGCTCAAGTCCTGATCCACTCGCTGGAGAAGAACCGGACTATTTGGGAAAATCTGAGCTTGGCCAAGGTCTTGGGGGCCTCGATCTGCCTTCAAGAGGATCGGGATAGGTTATCCCCGAACAATCTTAATGACATCCTGACTCGGACAATGAGCCTGAACGTGGAGAGTTTGGTGAACTAGCACATTGTCCGGGAGAAGGCTCACTGTCTGGGCAAGGAGGTCGAGAAGATGGGTCACGAAGTGGCTTCCCTCCGATCCCAACTTTCATCCGCCGTAACTACATATCCAAATTAAGGGGTGAAAGAAGTTCTAAGAGGATAAGCTGGCCGAGCAAGCTTAAGTTCTGGCTGAGCGAGCTCATGTTCTTGAGAAGTTCGGGCACTCCGAGCCGATGAAGTTGCTCACCTCACCGAGGAGCTCAAAGCAAAAGAAGAAGAGGCGGTGACAAGGGAGGCCGGCGCTTATGTGAATGCTCATAGGGATCTCTTAGCCGAGCTCAGAAGCGATATCCCGAGGAGGACTTCTCTGATGGTAGATCCGCCCTCAGACGAAGGTGAGGATAGTGAGGAGGAGGCCGAGGTGAGAGAGGAAGCGAACAAAATGTAGATCAGTCAGTGATCCTCCACCAATGACTTGTATAAACTTGAAATGAAATGAAAGTTCCCTTTGTTCAATGATTGATGTGATCGAAAGTCTCTAAATTGCATAAGCACTTGATTGTCCGAGCATATTAGAACAACAACTAAAAGTGATTATTAATCTAAGTGTAAGAGGCCTGAAAACACAATAAGTATGAGATCGGCCGGGAACCAACGCTAAACGGACTTGATTAAAATTGGAAATTTGACTTGAACACTTAAGATCGTAATCATCATTAAACCGAATCGAACCTTAACTTTATTATTCCCAAACTTTTAAATGAGAGATCGCAATAAGACCGTGGCACGTAAGGCCTAATGTTGGTTCAATCTCGCTTGACAAGAAAGATCGGAAATATAATTGATCGATCGTGGACTTGACAATTGGTTTGAGAGATCGGTGAGGCTTTAAATGATATGGGGACTTAGTATTGATTAGATTCCTTTTGAGGAGAGATCTAAATGTGGTTAGTTGGCAAAAGGAGACTCAAAGGTTAGGATCGGTTTCAAAGTTTATTGATTTCGGGATCGGCCAAGATATGGTGTCGACAATGCCTCTTTACATAATTCCTATTGGAAAAATTTCCGTGTAGGGATTATGTAAAGAGTCGACTCCATATTTTGGACGATTATTAAAATTTGAAATTTGAAATTAAAGTCAGAAACTAAAACCCACTTTGGCCGGCACCCTGAGGTTGGTAACAGGAAATTAAAATGCTAGAAAATTAAAATCAACTTAGATCGAGGAACCAGAGGTTGATTAACAGGAAATTTAAATGCAAAAAAATTAAAATAAACTTAGATCAAGAAACCAGAGGTTGATTAATAGGAAATTTAAAATGCAGGAAAATTAGAATCAACTTAGATCGAGGAACCAGAGGTTGATTAACAGGAAATTTAAATGCAAGAAAATTAAAATCAACTTAGATCAAGGAACCAGAGGTTGATTAACAGGAAATTTAAATGTAAGAAAATTAAAATCAACTTTTTGATTAACAGGAAATTTAAATGCAAGAAAATTAAAATCAACTTAGATCGAGGAACCAGAGGTTGATTAACAGGAAATTTAAATGCAAGAAAATTAAAATCAACTTAGATCAAGGAACCAGAGGTTGATTGACAGGAAATTAAAATGCTGAAAAATTAAAATCAACTTAGATCAAGGAACCAGAGGTTGATTAACAGGAAATTTAAATGCAGAAAAATTAAAATCAACTTAGATCAAGGAACCAGAGGTTGATTAACAGGAAATTTAAATGCAGGAAAATTAAAATCAACTTAGATCAAGGAACCAGAGGTTGATTAACAGGAAATTTAAATGCAAGAAAATTAAAATCAACTTAGATCAAGGAACCAGAGGTTGATTAACAGGAAATTTAAAATGCAGGAAAATTAAAATCAACTTACAAAGCAAGTCTAATCTCGACACGAGAAGTTCCCCCCCGATGAAGTGTACTTAACAGGATCCTGAAGGCCAATGATTAATGGAGAACGAGTTACAAGACTTGAGCTACGACCTCCTTTCTTCGGATGCCCCTTTTCTGTTCTTGATTTTCTTCTTATTTTATGAATAGCGCCCTTGCAGGTTTTCACTTTCCTTTCACCCACTTGACTAGAAGCGCCCTTCCAGGTTTTCACCTCTAGTTTTTTTTTTTTTGGGCCATTTCCTGCAAATCTCATAGCAAAGTACGTGAGGTTATCAATTTTCAAATCCTCATCTTATGGCAAAATCTTAACTGATTAATAGCGCAGAGAGAACAGCATTAGAGTGTGAGTATTGAAACGTGAAGAAGATAGATTGGAGTGAAATGATGACTTTTTTAAGGCTTTAAGAAAAAAAGATACAGTTTAAAAAAAAAAGGGTACAAGGATAGATCTCATGTATTCCTTATAGTCAGCTTTGAAGTCCCTTAACTGCCATTATTTCAAGTGCTCTGAAGCCTCATGCCATGACGATTTATTTCCATCCTCGCTTCATGTCTGCTCTTATTTCTTCCTTTTGGTTCTTGGGATGCCCTTTCGGTTTTCACCCTAGATTTTTTTTTTTTTAGCTCGCTTCTTTCAGACGCCCTTTCGGTTTTCGCCCTCACTCATTTTTCGTAAAGCGCCTTTCTATGGTTTTCCTTCTTTCGCACATTTTGCTAGGAGCGCTCTTTCGTGTTTTCATCCCTACCCTTTTTTTTTTTTTTTTTTTTTTTTTCAGCATAGTATCTCTTGACGGTGTCGATTCATGTGTCTTGGAAATTCTTCACCGCCCATGTGGTTCAAGATCAATGCCCCACCGTAAAATGCTTTTTAACCACATAGGGTCCTCGTAGGTTGGTGACCATTTACCCTGGGATCGCTTTGATTCTAAACACTTTCTTCAGACTAGATCCCCGGTTGAAATTCACGGGCGAACACCTTTGTTAAATGCCTTGGCCATTCTTCTTGGTATAACTGTTCGTGACATGCCGCTAGCCACTTCTCATCTAGCAAATTTAATTGGTCCAACCTTGACTGGATCCATTCCGACTCATCAATCCCTGATTCTTTCAAAATTTTTAGAGAAGGAATTTCTACCTCAATAGCTAGTACAGCTTCTATCCCAGAAACTGCTGAGTATGGGGTTGCCCCAATTGATGTCCTTACAGAAGTCCGGTATTCGTGAAGAGCGTAGGGAAGCATATCATGACAATCCTTATAAGTGACTGTCATTTTCAGTATTATTATCTTGAGATTTTTGTTTTCAGCTTCAACTGCTCCATTCATCTGGCGACGGTATGGTGAGGAATTGAGATGCCGAATTTTGTATGGATCACATTATCTATAAATCTTTGGACCATTTAAATTCTTTGCGTTGTCAGTGAAGATTTTATTAGGGAGGCCATGCCGGCTAATGATATTATTTCTGTGGAATTTGAGAAATATGTTCTGTGTAATGTGGGCATATGATGTCGCTTTGACCCATTTAGAAAAATAATCAATAGCCGCAGGATAAATCTATGCCTATTGATGCCTTAGGTTGATGGGACCAATCACATCGATGCCCCACATTGCGAAAGGCCATGGTGAAACGAGGTTGAATAATTGGTGAGGCGGAACATTTATCTGATCCGCAGAGATTTAACACTTATGGCACTTTCTAAATACTCAACGCAATCCTTTTCCATGGTAGTCCAAAATATCCCCGCCTCATGATTTGCTTAGCCATCATATGCCCATTGGCATGGGTTGCACAGCTTCTCATGAGTCTCAAAAGGATTCTCTTCGCTTTTTGCATCCACACATCTCAACAATTCGCCGTTGGAGCTCCTTTTGTATAGAATTTCTCATCGGGAAGTATCCCAATGCTAATCTCCGAATCATCCTCTTTTCGCTTTTGCTTGCCCTCAAGGGAATTCTTCGTTCGATGTAAAGCAAGATGTCATGATACCAAGGTTTACCATCAGGTTCTTCTTCGATCATGAAGCAGTAAGCCAGCTCACTCCTTGCTTTAATCTTTAATACATGAGTCGTCTGCCCTTCTTCCATTTGAGCCATAACACCTGTGGTGGGTAAGGCATCCGCAAATTGATTCTTGTCTCGACTAAGGTGAGTGAAAGAGATTTCTCAAACTTCTTAATCACCCAATAAGTACTTCGATATGGGATTAGCTTTGGATCCTTAGTTTGCCATTCTCCTCGACTTGATAAATGATCGTACGTAGTCTCCATAAACCTCCAACTTCCCCGACTTTCATTTCGATGGCAGCCTATAAACCCATCACACAAGCTTTGTATTCGTGACATTGTTGGTGCAACAAATCTCAACTTGATAGCTATCGGAAGTGTTTTCCATCCGGATACCAATACACCCGATTCCATCACGGATAAATTGATACTCATTTAAATAAATTTCCCATACATCACCGCTCTTCTTCTCCGCACTACTTCTAATATGCTCATCGTGGAACTCAAAATCCAGAGCTTCATAATCCCGGATAGGGTTTTTCGCTAGGAGATCGATCACGCTGCCTTTCACTGCTTTCTAGGTCATATAGACAATGTCATATTAGGAGAGTATGACCTGCCATTTGGCTATCCTTCCTGGCACGAATGGGCTTTCAAATACGTAGTTAATAGGATCCATCCTGGAAATGAGTCAAGTCTTGTGATTCAACATATAGTGTTTGAGGCGATTTGTCGTCTGTGCTAACGCTACAGCAAAGTTTTCTAGGAAAGAGTACTTCACAATCATTGAACTTTTGCTCAAGTAATAAATAGCCCTTTCCTTTCTACCGGTATCATCATGTTGCCCCAAAACACATCCCATTGAGCTTTGTTGACCGCCATATACGTAATCAGAGGCCTTCCCGCCATCGGGCAACCAATACATCGTGGGTTGGACAGTGCATCGCTTGATTTTCTTGAAAATCTCTTGACAAATCAATCCCATTGAGTGGTGTTGTTCTTTCTGAGTAGTCTAAAAATAGGCTCACCTTTAGCGTGAGATTGGAAATAAACCTTGATATGTAGTTCAATTTCCCAGAAATCGCACCTCCCTTTCTCGCTTTTGGGGATGGCATCTCTGAATGGCTTGACTTTGTCCGATCAACTTCTATTCCCTTTTCACTCACTATGAATCCCAACAATTTCCTAGATCTAGCTCCAATATGCATTTGGCAGGTTCTGGCCAGCTAATATTTCCGAGTCTCTCGAATACTTTCTCATCACCGCACATGGCTCTCTTCTCCCCGGATTTGATGATCATATCATCCACGCACATCTCCACTTCTTTATGCATCATATCGTGGAATAATGTGACCATAGCGCGTTGGTAGGTGGCGCTAGCATTCTTTAACCAAAGGCATGACCCGATAGCAAAATACCCCCATTGAGTGATAAAAGCGCTTTCTCCTTGTCTTCCTCATCCATTGGGATTTGATTGTACCCCAATGCCCCATCTATACACGAACACCGCCCCATCCCAAAGATTGTCTACTAACACATCTATGTGTGGAAGAGGGAAATCATCTTTCAAGCTTGCTTCATTAAGATCCCTGTAATCAATGCACACCCTGACTCTCCCGTCCTTCTTCATTACCGGGACAATGTTAGCTATCCATTGGGGATATTTGACCACTTCCGTAAACCCAAAGATCATATCGCTTCTTGACCTCATCCCTAACTTTGAGCAAAGGTGTCAAGATTCATTCTTCTTAATTTCTCGCTTACAGGATTGTCCCCTAATTAGGAGAATTTTATGCCACTATATGAGGGTCCAAACCAATCATATCATCATAGCTCCAAGAAAATACGCCTAGGAATTCCTTGAGCAAACCGATCATATCTTCTAATTCTTCACTCTCCACAACCTTAAGTTCCCTTTTCACTTCTTCCGTTCCTAAGTTTACGGTGTGCGTTTCGTTTCCACAAGGCACTAGGGAAAGTTCATCTCTTTCATCTCTTTCTTCTGTGAGTTCCACCTCAGAATCACTTGAAGTAATGGCAGTTATGGGGATTTCAAAATTAACCAGAGGAATTTCTGAGTCTATTGAATTATTAGGTGTTAATTGATGAATGGTCCTGAATGAACGAAAATGGAATATATTATAAAGATGGATTTCAAAAGGAAAGAATAAGAGAATTGGATATAAAATGCACTATTAATTCATTAACATTTATGACATAAGAAAAGGGTCCATTTACAATATTACACTTGCCACCATGGACAAAATGATCAAGTGTAGATAACCAAAAGTACTTTACTCGAAATTAAGTACAGGGATGTCCTCTGCTGTCCAGTTGTCCAAGTCTTTCCCTTCAGCTATCGGCGAGACTAGAGCCTCATACAAGGAATCAAGATGGATGACATTGATGGATGGTTCATCGAGTGATTCTTCAATCTCTGCCGGATTTTCAATGACCGATTTAGTGAAGACCTCCGTGATTCTTGGGACTACCTTCATTTTCCCAGTTTTTTGATCAAATCTTTTATCCCGAAGTCTATTCCTCATCCAGAATCGCCCATCCATGAGAGCGTCCTCCTCATAACCCAAACCGCAACGGCCTACCTTCTGGATAGCCGGTATAGGTTCGACAATCCCTTGCAATGTGGCGCCTAACCCCTTGCCCTCTTCATACCTATTCCTCATCATCACCTTGGCTACTATAGCCATAGCCCCTTCATTTCTTGAGATGGTTTCTTGTAATTCGAGGGCCTGGAAAGAGCTTTCCAACAACTCCTCAGCAGCTTCCACATAAGGAAGTGATTGTGGCTTGGTGACCAATATGGCTTCTTCCCCTCTCACAGTGATGATTTTGCCGTCCATAATGTACTTTATCTTCTGGTGCAAAGTTGAAGGAACGGCATTCACTGAATGGATCCAAGGCCTCCCCAGCAACATAGTGTAGGCAGGTTCGATGTTCATCACTTGGAATGTGACGTTGAAGGTACATGCGCCAATTTGGAGGGGCAAGTCAATGTCTCCCAACACTTCTCTTCTTGTACCGTCAAAGGCTCTTACCACCATAGCACTCTGACGTATATTTGAATGGTCAACCGGCAGCCTAGCCAAAGTGGCATTCGGCAGTACATTGAGCGCGGATCCATTATCAATAAGGACTTTGGCTACTATGCAACCTTTACATTTCACAGTCACATGCAGAGCTTTAGTGTGCGTTAAGCCTGCAGGGTCTATCTCTTCTTGCGAGAAAGTGATGAAACTGGATGCCTGAATTTGTCCTACTATCTTCTCGAACTGCCCCGGTGTGATGTCGGGGTTCACAAAGGCCTGATCCAGGATTTTTTGTAGGGCTTGACGGTGCACCTCAGAGCTCAGAATTAACGACAACAGTGAAATTCGAGTAGGTGTCTTTCTTAACTGTTCCACCACATCATACTCACTTTGCTTCATTATTTGAAGCAACAGCTCCTCCTCTTCTTTAGGTCCGGCAAGTTCTTCTCTCTCTACTTTCTCAGCCTCCTCTTCCGTATTTTCTTATGGTTCTCTCATTTTTACTTTCCCCTTCTTCTTTTCCTTTTCCTCATTCCCGTAACACCTTCCACTTTTGGTTATAAACTCAACATCTGGCTCAAGCAGGGAAGATTTTATGGCAGCATCGGGCTGAGGATTAGCTTGGGGAGTAGTACTGCTGGTAGGTCCGGCATAAGTCATTTTGAAATGTTCATGAGGAATGAAGCACGGTTTTGGAGGTGCCGAAGGTGAAGCAAGATTAGGAGCCAATGTATTGCTTGACATTCCTTGGGTGAAAACTTGGAAATTATAATTCCAAGGTATGGCATGGGTGTTTGTGACAGGGAGCTGAGGCGGGGTTCTGATGATTGTTACTGTTGGGGATGATATTGGCGGTGAGAAAGAGATTTTGTGATTAGGGTAGAGGCGTTTTGGCGAGTCGGGCTATATTTACTCCGCCTCCATCTTTGACTTTGCTTGGCATCTCGTAACTTTGAGGGACAAGAAGTTCAACCTCTTGCTTAAACTTCTTCACAATTTTGCACTTGTTAGTCGCCTTACCATGATAGGGGCATCCCGTCCTATCTTCAGGTTCTGTTATTTGGGGGTGGAGGTAACCTTCCCTTACTGCCATTATGAAAATTTCCCCAAAGTGAGGAATTAGTTGATCTACCTCCAAGGTCGACCCTTCTCCTTCCAATTCTATCATATTTGCACTATTGCCCGCACCATGATTGGGCAATGGGTTCGAGGTAATATTGGGGAGAGAACCATTCCCTTCAATCTTCAACCACCCATTCCTCGACAGGGCGTGCACCTCCCCGAGTGCCTCGCAGCTTATCATTGAATGCCCTTGTGCCCTCTCCATGATACTCACACGGCAAGGCATCATACCACCCGGGTATGGCTACCGGATTGGGTCAAGGGGAATTGGGACTATTTGGTTTATACCGACGAGGTATCGATATATTTCGCTGAGTGAGAGGGGGAGAGGTGGATCAGGGTTTCTTTGGGGTCTCGGGTTATTTTGAGGTGGTCTGGGTTGAGTAGGTGGAGGAAGTGGTCTGGGTTGGTAATTTGTAGGTGGTGGATACTGTGGGCGTGGGTGAGGATAATTTGGGAAAGGGGGTGGAATGTTTGCAATGGTTTGGCCATGCGGGGGAGGGTAGAGCCGGTAGTTATTTAGAGGTAATGAAGTTTGGGTGTTCTGACGGGTGATGGAATGCACATCACTCTCTTTCTTCTTGCTGAAATCGGCAGTTTTCTTTGCAGGATTCTCAGTCAACTCCTGCAATCGTCCCATTCTTAAATTAGCTTCTATCCTCTCACCAGCTTGGATAATATCCGAGAAGCTGTTGGAGGTATTTCCAATCATCGATTGAAATAAGGAGCCTTCAACGCTTCAATGAACAAGGAGCATAGTTCATTGTCACCATCGGAGGATATACTTCGTAGCCTTCTCCTCCATCTTTGGGCATATTCCTTGAAGCTTTTCCCCTCTCTGCACTAGGTTTTGGAGGTCTCTCCTTGTGGGGCCACATCGCAGCTTAAATTTATACCGCTTAGGAAAGCATCCGCCAAATCTTTCTAGAGCGCAGCTTTGCTCTCGCCCAACCGAATGCACCATCTCGTGGCTACCTGGAGAGGCTCGTGGAAGAAGTGGACTAGAAGTCCGCTGCCTTCTGTTAGGGGCGACATTTTAGCAATGTAGGTGGCTAGGTGAATGCGGGTCTAAGTTCCTGTACTTGTCAAGTCCGGATTTTGAACTTAGGTGGCACTACCACATCAGAACCAATCTAAGAATGCCACATCGACTGAACCATAAATGTTCAGCCCCTCTATAGCTCTCAATCTCTCTTCTAGAGCAGAGAGCTTCTCATTTTTTTCTCGTCTTATTTTCTCCTCCCATTGCAAGAGATACTCCCCCAGTTGGGAAATGAGGGGCAGAATGAATTGGAGGGATCAGGACTGAAGGGGATGGTTCGGCATTTGAGATAGCCGGATAATAGGAGAAAGGTGGTTCATTATTCAGTGGGGCCGGATTGACAGTGATTGTCGGATCCGGGATCAATGGCTGGAAGGTGAAAGAGGTTGAAGCATTGTGAGAATCAACCATTGCAGGAGGTGGGGGAAGTAGTGGTAAGTTAGGGTCTGAAGCAGGCTTATTATGGGACATTTCCCTCATTAGTCTCATGAGCTCCGAGACTTGGTCTTTCAATTCGGAAACCTGTCCTTGTAGGTTCTGGACTTGTTCCTGGTCTTCCATTATCTTCTTTGTTCGTGATCTTGTTAAGTACACTCGTTTAGGTTGAACTGCGTGTCTGGTCAGGCTTGCTTTGTTTAAAGCAATGTTGATTTTCTGTAGGGAGCAAAAAAAGTTTTTTTTAATGAATTTTGAATTTCGTAAAAAAAATTAAAGGTCCTGGTTCAGACAAAGTATACAGTGGCATTTGGAAGCCAAAATAAAATATGTGGAAGAATGATTGCATCAGTTTTATCATGGCATCATTCGATAGTCTGACTGTGAATGACTGGATTGAATGCGCATCTATGATACCTATCCATATGGCACATCCAATTTTTCGCATAACCCTATCGAGGGGGTTCCTACGGGGGTTATACTATTCATTCACAATTTTGCTAAACAATAGCCCAAAAGTTATTCCATTAACTGAATAATTCATGTATAGCATTCTTTACATTGGCCTAGGCTCAGGGAGGTTCTTTATGATGTAATGACATTTCCTGAGATATTCATAAAGCCTTTCTTCTTGTCCGTGCAATCAAACATTTTCGTGGCATACTCGATTCTGTAGGAGTTCCTGCTTCCCCTGTGCTATCATTCTCTCCAGCTGGTCAACATTCTCTTTCAGCTCCTGATAGAGAGCGGCTTGTCTTTCTTTTTCCTTTCTTTCTTTAGCACATTCCTTCAGAATATCGTTGATAAGCAGTGCTTGTTCCTTCAGTTCAAGCTTCTTCTTTTTGCTTTCTTGTTTATACTCTTCTACGAGTATCTCCGGTATTTCATTTTCTCCTAAGCTTGCTATTCTATACTTCTATTTCTTTTATTATAGCTTGAGAGAGCTTTTTCCTTTTCCCACCGTGTCTCTTGCTCTTGAACCCCATCTTTTTGGTCCTTGCCTCTTCCCGAGCCTTCTTACTTTTCTTTTGAGGATCCTATTGGTCCTCCAACTATTTTATTTGTTCTTGCATTGTGAGTTTTCGGTGTTTGCCTTTGTAGGAGTCGCCAAACGATCACCACTTTCTTCGAAAGGACGCTTTGACGAGGGTTGTCGCCACGAATTTGGTTGGATCTCAGCTAAGTGTTCTTGATCCCCGCCACCTCCATTTAAGATAATCACCCGTGGCACTTGGACCTTTAGGCGACCTTTCCATCATAGTGATGTTTTCCCAGGATCTGCGAGCTATTTTCAATCCTTCCTCATCATTGAGCTTATGGTAGAAATGACCTCGATGGTATTCTTCAATGTTGATTCTGAACTGTGTTGAGCCAAACTATCTCATTACTAATGCCGGAGTGTAACTTGTGTATCCAAATACCCGATTAGGATACCGATTGATTACCCTCGTGGCCGACCAAAATGGATTGACCCGACGCCCACAATTTCTCCAATAGTAGTCATGGTCATGAAGCTCAAAATCCGCTTGCCACCGCAGCTCATCCTTTGAGCCGACATTAATCGTCATCTTCTCGATGAGAGGCTGGTCAAGGTACCAAGTTAACCCTTTGTCTCCACAGACACATATGACCGATGATCCAGAGGTGCAACAATTGAGAACAAGATTTAATGGATCCTTGCCTTGTTGTCCGCAGTAAGTAAGGGTTAAGAAAGTCTCGCAAGAATTGCCTGCATCGATTGACCTTCTGCTTTTCTACGCCTAACATTTCTCGCAACATTGCAGTTATAATTCCGAAGGTCCAGTGGAACAAGATCAAGCCGTAGATCCCTAAAGCGAGCGTCAATGAAGCTTGATCCCACTGCTCATCTTGGATGTATTGATCCAACCACTTCTTGAGATAAGTCCAATACCATCCATGCGTGTTCCCTTTAACCGTTTCCCTAGCCTTTGCTTCTTCCGGTGGAATCCCCATCATATGTGCGAACCATTTCCAGGTCTGCCTATGCTCGAGGTGTAGGTAAATCCGATTCAGCGCCGCATAAGGAATTTCTAGCAATGCCTGATATTCTTCCATAGTGGGAGCAGATTTATATCATTGAAAGAGAACACCCCATACTTAGGATTCCAAATCGACAAAGATGGCCTTTAATGCCGGACTTGACTTTGACTCGTATCAAGGTTGCAATTCTCCCATACTTCTTCTCAAATCGTGCTTTGACCTGATCTTGAAATGACTTCCAACCATTAGCCAGACCCTCGAGACTGTTCATTCTGACCTCAATTTTGCTTAGGTCCAATGGAGGTAATAAGCCAGTATCACTTTGTGGGGGCACTGAACTATGAGGCGATTCGGGCCATGGTTTAGCATTCTATTCTGGTCTAAGAACTTCTTCTGCCGACTGACTCGAGGATGCCATGTTAAAAAGGTGCTTATCCATTTACAGACCTTATTTTGGTGATGCTCAGGAAAACTTGTTAGCAGGATAAATTCAGGTAATCTTGAATTATACTGTTGGCAGAGTGACACCTACACATTTATTAAAGTAGAAAAGTGTGTAGGTTTTCTTAACAGTATGATTCAAGATTACCCTAAAAAATAAAAACTAAATAAAACACAAGCAGAATAGGGTAAGAGTAAGTATACCCCTTTGTCCTAAAATAAGGAGAGTCCTAGTACGGGCTAGGTGCTACCTAATTGGATAGTTCTATCTTATAAGGTAGCTTGCTACGGCTTCCAACTATCGTGATAGTTTAGCTCAAGGTCTAATTTTCTAAAAGCCACAGGTTCCCAAATTGCCCCTCATCAGAAACAAGAGAGCCCCATTCTATCCCCATGATAATGTCGGAAAGTTCCACGGGTATCACAATAGATAGAACGAGTTTCAACTGAAAGGTAAGCCTTCACGGATACTAACGGGTAAAACCCATGGGTACCGCCACATGACTCCTCCTACTTTCCTAAAAGGGTAAGAAAGCCCTGCATAGGGTCAAGTGTGTGAGGACATTATGTGAGTGTTCGGTGTGTGAAGGGACACCTTTACCTCTTCCCAATATAGGGGATTTTTATTTTTCTTTTAAATGAAGAATGTCAGTAGGATATAAAACAAAAGATAAATAAAGCGTTAGAGGAAATAACAAACATCAATAGACTAAGGTTTTGATTTCAGAATTGAGCCTATCTAAATATGATTCTAGTTTATATGAACATAAAATTAAATCTGCTTTTGGACCTCTGGACGGGGTTAAAGGAAAATGACGCCCCTGGAGTCGCCAAGTCGTCGCAAGGTGTTTTGCGGTCGCTCGACTAACCCTCACCAAGTGGGAAAGAGTGAGGAGTCGCCACTTTAATTTTGAGGGAAATTAAAGAAAACCATTTGTGAAATAAATTAAAATGAAACCACTTCAAATACAGAGATTCTAGGTTCGGGTCCGTAAATGGGTGGGGAAGGTGTTAGGCACCCCACCTCATCCTCAATGAGGGTGAGTAGATTTAACTTCAAGTTCTTTATAAATTAGAATTAATAGTTAGAGGGTTCAATGGAAATGTTAATCCTTTTGATAAAAGGAATATTTGATTTTTCACTAATTCGGATTATCCAAATACATAAGTAAATGAGACAACCTTAGTGAATTGATGTTGTGTTATGGTTTTGTTTAAGGGATTACTTTGCATATTTATTAGAATTCAATTTGAGAATCTGATAAGAACTCTCCTCCGATCTCTTTTAGATTAAGATTTAGATTGAGAATCGGATAAGAACTCTCCTCCGATCTGTTTTAGATATTTATTAGAATTTTTGATTGAGAATCGGATAAGAACTCTCCTCCGATCTCTTTTAGATATTTATTAGAATTTTTAGTTGAGAATCGGATAAGAACTCTCCTCCGATCTCTTTTGAATATGTATTAGAATTTTGGATTGAGAATTGGATAAGAACTCTCCTCCGATCTCTTTTGAATATTTATTAGAATTTTGGATAGAGAATCGGATAAGAACTCTCCTCCGATCTCTTTTGAATATTTATTAAATTTTTAGCTTGAGAATCGGATAAGAACTCTCCTCCGATCTCTTTTAAATATTTATTAAATTTTTAGCTTGAGAATCGGATAAGAACTCTCCTCCGATCTCTTTTAAATATTTGTTAAAATTTTGAATTGAGAATCGGATAAGAACTCTCCTCCGATCTCTTTTACTTGATTGGAGTCGGATAAGGACTTTTCCATCCTCTTGAAATCTTATATATCGTGAGAGCCTAAGGCTAAGGGTTCTGGCATTCAAAGATGCCGGGGACCTGAATAAGGCTTCTTTTGACTCATTGGTACCCCATGACTGGACAGGGGTTCCAGATCGAATTTTACCGACTCCTATGTGGTCGCTTTACCAAAGACCTTTGGCAAGCAATACTCGATCTGTTCCATTTATTTATCTGAGATTTGGTTTTATTCTGCCTTATGACTTCTTACCCAATCGTCTTCTATATTAATATAGTGATTCAACTTTACTATTTTCTTGACTTATTATTCAGACCTTCTATTATTTTAAAGAAACTCTTAAGATGCAGTTACCTACATTTTATCCAACTACTTATACACTACTCAGGACTAGAACACTTACATTTAGAAGTAACAAAGAATAAAAAAAAAAGAATGGACTGATTAACAAAGAAGTAAACTCGAGAATAACCTTCTTCGTGTTTTTTAACGCAATATAAACTTGGTGAAAATTACAAACATAAAAACAAAGGAAATACGTAAAATAAAGCAGCGATATAAGCACTCACCTGTAGGGAGCCGAATCTATTGAACTAACTACGGAATCGCAAAACGTAATAGCACTGCGGGTTGATAGCCTGAGGGCTAAGGTTCGCCTTGAAATGAGAGATACTTCGCTAAAATGCAGTCAGGTCAAAATAATAACCGAGTTTGAATGAAGTTGAGCTTGGACAACGGGAGTGGAAATAAAGATAACAAAGAACTGAAAGTGAGAGTGTCACAGAGTAATGAACGAACTGAAAATGGAAAGTTTCAGTATTCAAAAATCCCTTTGTAAGAAAATACTTCAGAAAACTGGTTTCTAAAGTTTTTCTTATGAAAGCTTAAAAATAGCAGAGTAACGAACTGAATTGAGTTTCAAAGTCCTTCCGCTATAGTCACCACCTTTTTTCTTCGTCCTCCTTGAACAGTTTTCATGCAGGTATTTATAGGGACCGGGTGCTCCCCATGAAGGGTCAGGATTTATTTTGAGGGAGATGGAAGGTTTGGATTTTGAAGGACATGATCTGACGCTTGGGAATTAAAGAGAATCAGAATGAATGGCTGAGATCTTTTTCAGAAAGTTTTGTCCTTTTTCTTCTCGACCGACCCAAATTTTCTTGTCCGGGGTGATCCGAGGGTCGGGAATAAAAGACGCCGGTCTTGTCGGCTTCTTCTTTGATCCAAGGGCTCCGGCTCGCCCTTTCAAGTAAGATCAACGGTGGAGATTGGGATGTACAACATCACATGACATACTCGCACATGTCAGTAATGGGCGATTCGGGGCGTCGGTGGAGATTTCTGCAATGCTTTAACTACCTCTGCTCTGATTATGACCACAATTAGCGAAAGTTGTCTTATTCCCTTTGTTTTCTGACCTCCCCTCCTTTCTGATCTTTCTAACACGATACTTTTTCGATCTCTCATGCCGGGCTCCCCTCTTCTGACCTCTCCAACTCCAATCTTCTCCTTCATCCGGTCTGGTTCAGTCAAAGCATTTATTCCTTCGATTTCCGAGGCATTTGCTTCGTTTTTTGCTCATAATAAATGCTCAGATTTTTCCTATATATATACCTTCAACGGGAAAGCCCTCCACATTCGATTTTCTCCTCTTCCTTCTCACATTTCCTATTCTAACTACTCCGGCAATAGTCCCGGCCATGATAGTGGCTTTTGATCTTTTTCCGATTGTTCTTTTTATTCCCCGACTGAAAATTTATGACCCCGGTGATCGGGAAATAACCTCATTTGATGATAGTGAGAGGACCAGACTAATTTGCCGACCTGGATCGAGGACTTCGATCATGTCGATCTCGAATCGTTCGACCGATATAATCGGCGAATCGATTTCAGTAGAAGATCGCTAATATTCCCCTTAACATTGGTGACTGCCCCTTGAAGTTCATTTGGCTTCTCACCACATTGGGTGTCCCGACAGCGGCTCGGTTCCGAGTGATAACATTGATGACGATCTCTCTCATCTTCATGAGAGTCATAATCCCCCCATTTGAGCTGTACATCTGTCCACATCTTTCGATTCAGCCTCAAGACTAGGCTTTGACATAGGTCTTTTATTAGATGGGATGTACTGCCGATCTCTAGAGATTGCCCCTACGATGCAATCAGACCTTTAATGTAATATGATCTCTAGAGATCGCCCAAATGATGTAATTCAACTTTTAATGTAATCCGATCTCTAGAGATCGCCCAAAAGATGTAATTCAACTTTTAATGTAATAAAATTTTATTTTGACAACTATCATTTTTATTATTATTGCATTGACTATTTTCCGATTTCTGATGTGTTTATCCGATCCGATTCCTAACTGAACAACCCTTAACCGATCTGCCTTAATTCACCGATCTGTAACTAGCCGATCTCTTTTATTATGGAATTTCTGGAATATTCGTGAGACGTGTTAGAAAAGCTGGCGAATCCCGCTAACCGATGCACCGCCTGGAACACTGTGAGCATTAAATGCTCAGACGGGTATAAATAGGGGATGGGTCAGCCAGTTGCTCTCTTATGTCATTTTCAAAGATCCACGAGCGATTCCAAAATTCTCTCAATTTTTCAAGTTCTTCCGACACCGATCAAGCTCCGGTAAGGGTTTTGATCCTTCTTTTAGTTTAAATTCTCTATTTCCTTTGAAAATGAGCGGCGCCGAGGGTCAGAGAGTGGCAAGCCCCCCTTCCGTTCAGATCTCGTGGTCGCTTGATGAAGTGGAGGTGGTCGACACCTGAACCTCCTAAGGCCTCTGTTCCAGCTCGGGGGCAAGGAGCACCATCAAGGCATGTACATTTTTCAGGGAGAGAAAATCTTCCCATGGACGAGCTGCCATCAACCCTTCAAGAAATCGACTTGCAGTCGTTCAGCCAATAGTATAACATTCGGCCTAATTCATACGAGCTGATTAAGTGTCACGACGATCTTCGTGCCGATCACTTCTTCGAGGAGAACGATATGATCATTGTATATGAAGAACAATTAAAGGCTGGGCTGCGGTTCCCCCTCGATGACTTCTTCAAGGAAGTTCTAAAATTTCACCAAGTGTACATAGCCCAAGTTCACCCAAACTCATGACGGATCCTGGTAGCCTTCAGAGACCTTTGCCGACCCAAAGGACTCAGCCCTACAGCTAAGGTGTTCGCCGAACTACATAGGCTGACTCATCGAAAGGACGACGAGTATTGGTTCTTCTAGGTGAAACCATATTGTGGGCTCCTTATCGATCTGCCCTCCTCCCTGAAGAATTAGAAGAATCGCTTTTTTATTCTGAGGAGCAAAATTCCGAACGGCTTTGAGGGCTTCCCTCGCAGCTGGCTGCACTAGGGCCCCTTACTTTCGAAGCACATCACCCTGAATAGGGAAGAAGGCCTGATGGTGATGGAACTGAAAGATCAGGCGGCCAGAGAGAAGTTCTCTTGTTTGGATGCAGTGACAGCCGAACTGCATCACTGGACAATAGAGTTGATCACTGGCAAAGATCGCGGGCTTCAGCTCTTTGACCTCGACATCAGTGTTTTCTATATCTCTGATTTTTGCAGGTATGGCAGGCGGCGAGGCTTCCAAGGAGAGCCGAAAGCAGAAGAGGGAGGTCTCCCGGAAAGTGCGGAAGATGAAGTGTTCCGAGCTGCTTCAAACGCCCAGTCATGATCCCGGAGAGATGCAAGGAGGCTCGTCTCAACCCTCGGGACCGCCAGTCATAGAAGTAGTCCGATCTCCTCCACACCAAGAAGAGCCGCCTCCACCTCTCCCAGTCACTTCGAGTGTGGAAGGGGGTCCTTCCCAACCTCCTGTGAGGACCCTTTCCCGTGGCGCTCAAGTTCTGATCCACTCGCTGGAGAAGAACCGGACTGTTCGGGAAAATCCGGGCTTGGCCAAGGTCTTGGGGGCCTCGACCTGCCTTCAAGAGGATCGGGATAGGTTATCCTTGAACAATCTTGATGACATCCTGACCCGGACGATGAGCCTGAACGTGGAGAGTTTGGTGAACTAGCACATAGACCCGGAGAAGGCTCACCGTATGAGTAAGGAGGTGGAGAAGATGGGTCACGAAGTGGCTTCCCTCCGATCCCAACTTTCATCCGCTCAGAACTACATATCTGAAATTGAGGGGCGAATGAAGTTCTACGAGGATAAGCTGGCCGAGCAAGCTCAAGTTCTGGCCGAGCGAGCTCATGTCCTTGAAGAAGTTCGGGCGCTCCGAGCCGGTGAAGTTGCTCACCTCACTGAGGAGCTCAAAGAAAAAGAAGAAGAGGCGTTGACTAGGGAGGCCGGCGCTTATGTGAACGCTCATAGGGATCTCTTAGCCGAGCTCAAGAAGCGATATCCTGAGGAGGACTTCTCTTGGATGGTAGATCTGGCTCCCCAGGACGAAGGTGAGGATAGTGAGGAGGAGGCTGAGGGTGAGAGAGAAAGAGAACAAAATGTAGATCAGGCTGGGGGTGATCCTCCAGCCGAATGATTTGTATAAACTTGAAATGAAATGAAATGAAATTCCCTTTTTGTTCAATGATTGGATGTGATCGGAAAGTCTCTAAATTGCATAAGCACTAGATTGTCTGAGCATATTAGAACAACAACTAAAAGTGATTACTAGTCTAAGTGTAAGAGGTCGGAAAACACCATAAGCATGAGATCGGTTGAGAACCAACGTTAAACGGGACTTAATTAAAATTGGAAATTTGACTTGAACACTTAAGATCGGGATCATCATTAAAACGGATCAAAACCTTAACTTTATTATTCCCAAACTTTTAAATGAGAGATCAGCAATAAGACTGGTGGCACGAAGGCCTAATGTTGGTTCAATCTCATTTGACAAGAAAGATCGGAAATATAATTGACTGATCAGGGGACTTGACAATTGGTTTGAGAGATCGGTGAGGCTTTAAATGATATGGGAACTTAGTATTGATTAGATTCCTTTTGAGGAGAGATCGGAAATGTGGTTAGTTGGCAAAGGGAGACTCAGTGTTAGGGATCGGTTTCAAAGTTTATTGATTTCAGGGATCGGCCAAAATATGGTGTCGACATATATGCAAAATATGGTGTCGACATATATGCAAAAGTCAACATTTTAGTTGACTAATGAAATGAATAGTAACACTTAAACTTAAATTTCAAGAATTGTAAATTTAAAAGTATAGCATGCCCTAGTACACCTAGCAAGATTGGTTTGGATAGGTTGGCATGCCAATAGGGTTCGGTTAGCATTACTGCACATGGCATTATGCCATTCTATGATTTCATGGCTTTTAGCCATTTTGATATTGTGTTGAGACTGGGCCTTGTGCCTAATGTTGTTACAGCTTATTAGCTGTTCTGTTGCACACCGGGAGACACATATGTGACCGATGGTGTGATCGCCTGAGGTACTTGATAGCCAGTGCCAGTTTACCCGTTTATCCAGTCTAGTCATCCAGTATAGGTTACTTGGGCAACCAAAAATAAAAGTTGATAAATTTAATGAAATAATAATTATATCAAGTACCAAATAAGTAAGACTACCAATAATTATCAAAAATTTGTCTGCATGAGACATCAATACACTCACTGCATATTTATTTCCTTTTAGTTCTTTTTAGTTTATTATTGGCACCACTAAGCATTATTGCTTAGCGTGTCGCTTTTTGCCACGCGTAGGTTCTAGAGAGACAGACAGAGAGCCTAGCAGACCACAAACTGGGTGAGGTCACAGATCTGCCTAGAGTCAGAGTCACCTCTCATCTACAGTGCATCAGTGGTAGGACCTTTAGGTCCCTTTTGAAATTATGTTTTTGCATTTTGTAATAGGTAATAGTTTGTGAATAGTAAATTATGAACTCATGTAAATAGTAAATTTATGTAATCATATGTTAATGTACATATTTTAAATAATTTTATTAATTAATATAATTTGAGAATATCTTCATGAAATTTTAGTTGATTTTGAATTTGAATGAAATTGTGGATTAATGTTGAGAACTTGAAATGATTGCTAATGTTGAGACCATGTTGATGGTTATTGGAGTTTGAGAATGACTGGAAATGATTACTGGAAGTGTTTTTTACAGGTTCCAAAGAACTGTTTTCTCCATTTTTAGCCGGTACTCTGCCGGATTTTCTATAAAATTTTCAGAACCTCAAATAAATTATAATTTCAATAAATGACTTAAATGAATTATATTTCATAAATTGTACTTCATAACTATGAAAAAAAAATAAAATAGGAAGAATAAAAAATGATTGAATTAAAATAAGGTGTTTCGGTATACTGCGTGGCATATCTTGCTCGGCTACACTGTAGATAGGTAAGGGGTGTCACATTTAGTGGTATCAAAGCACGGTTTAGGCGTTTCTGGGCCTAGATCGAGTCAATACCATGCATTTCATTTGTAAGAGTCGAGGTGACACTATTGCAGATCTATTTGTCTTCGTTATTTTGAATAGGATATGGACCCCACATATCAGAGGGCAATTGAGGAGGAAGTGGAGAGTCATGCTCCACCTGCAGTAGCTAAGACTGGGGGTAAGGGAGAACCTACTTCGCCAGCTCTAGCAGAGCCTGCTTAGCCTCCACAGGCCATGTTCCAGTAAATGGCCAAGTTTTTCAGACAAATGGCTAGGGTAATGCCGCCACCACCACCACCTCCACAGCAGAAATCACACCTAGAAAGACTAAGAAAATTTGGAGCAGTGGATTTCTTTGGCAAGAGAGAAGATGATTCTGTTGCAGCCGAAAATTGGTTGAACAGAACCGATAGAGTTTTAAAACAACTGCACTGCACTCCTGAACAAAATCTAGAAGCTGCTTTATCACTGTTGCAAGATGATGCTTACCAATGGTGGGATACAGTGTCCAGTCAAGTGCAGCCAGAAGTAATAACTTGGGACTTCTTCCTCTCAGAATTCAAGAAGAAATATGTGGATAGCGTATACCTAGAAGAGAGAAGAAAAGAGTTCATTAACCTGAGGCTGAGACAGCTAACAGTGGCAGAGTATGAAAAAGAATTTGTCAAACTAAGCCGCTATGGAAGGGAGATAGTCCTTAATAAAGCCGAGAGGTGTAAAAGATTTGAAGAGGAATTAAATGACAACATAAAGATCATGATTACTGCCTTTGTAACACCCTCCCGGTAACAACTCCGTACATTCTACTGTTCCGGTGACCGGTGTCGGTCCGGACAGCTAGAACGTCCGGAAAAATATTTAAACTAAAGTCAGGAACCATAATTAACTTAAATATTAGTAAGAAAAATTTAGTAAAAATTTTAGAAATAAAATACAACCAAGTTAAACGAGCCGGTGCCCTAGTGAGGGGTAACTTAGAGGGAAGTTGCGGTTCTCGCAACGAGGAGCCCTAGACCCATGGGAAAAATTATAAAATAATTTTTGGGACTCTAGAGAAGGGTCATTGAGGTTCCCATATCATTAGAATGCCAAGAAAATACCTAGAAAAATTTTTCAATCGGTACAGACAATTTTGACCCGTTAAGCCAAACGGAGGGCATTTTGGTCATTTCGCCTTCAGAGGTGATTTTTGGCCGACTTGTCCAGTTGAGTAAATAATTAATATAACATAAAATATGAATTAAGGGTAATGAAAAATTAATGTAAAGCTATTAGAAAAGAAAAGAAAAGAAAATGAGAATAAATATCAATTTTGACATCATATGATGTCATTTAAAGGAATTCCCACCAATCACATTAAAGCATAACTTAAGTAAGTGATAAAAGAAGACAAAAAACACCAAAAAAAGGAAAAAACAATATGTTTCTTCCCCAAATGAAAGAGCAGCCGTTTCCCTCTTTTCACATAGCCAAACCTCCATTGATTTTCAATCCAAAGCTAAAATTCCCTCTTCATTTCACCCTAAAACCCTAGAGACCTTTCACTAAAAATTATCCTAGCACCTTGCAAAACCTTTTGGCAGCCAAGAAGAAGAAAGAAAGTGAAGTTTGGGGCTTGGAAAAATCTGCCTACAAGAGGTTAGTGCACATATACACCTAGAGCTCTTTATTTCTATGTTAAGGGACTTGAAATAAGTAAGAATTTATAACTAAAATGAATAAAACCTATGTGTGTGTATGCCATAAATTTCGGCTGCCCTAAGGAAGGAACAAAGGTGGAGTGTTTGTGATGGTTTTAATGGACTTAGAATGAATTAAAGATTATGCTTAAGGTGTATATACACAAATATAATGAATGAAAGTGCTTAACTAGGTGTATGGGTGAATTGAAATGGAAACTAGGGTTTTGAGAAGTGAAAATTTGACTTGGCTTAGGAAATTATTAGAGAACATTTTAATGGTCAATTAGTGACCATTTTAGGTAAGTTGACCACAATTTAGACTGAAATATAGCATGGCCAAGTGAATGTGTAGGCTTTAGGACAAAGACAGAGTGACTGAAATTTCAGTCCACTTGGACTGCCATATCTTTGGCTGTGTTGGTCCAATTGGTGTTTGCCAATTGGACATGAAACTAGGCTTATAATGGCACATTTTTGTTGAAGAAACCATGCCCAAAAGTGAAGGAACGGAAGCGTGAAAAACACAAGATTATACAATTGAATTCAAAAATTTTCACCTAGGGTCACATGCACCATGCAAGATTTATTTTTATCTATTTGATTTCAATGATAAACAATATATTAAAACTCTTTTAATATGTTTTTGGATCTGTATTTGCCATTTAAGATTTTAAAATTAATCAGATTAATTTTAGAACCCTAGATTAAATCAAGAACGATAACACTAACCTCTTGATGTCTCAGTCGTAGTCTGCGCCTTTGAGATTCATCTTGAGGACACGGATGTTGTCCTCTAGCTTGTCCACACCAAGAACACCTATGGCAGCCCTTGAACAGCTTCTAAAGCCTTTTCTATTAATTAGAAACTCAAGTTCTGCCTTTTAAGAGATTAGAGATGTAAACAGGACACTAGAAACAATTTCTAGCGTTCTTAATTCAAGAGATTGATGGCTAATCTCTTTGAATTGATGAGAGATGAAGAGAAATAGCTGGAGATGCTCAAAGTGGCGTGACAATTGAGAGGAGAGGCTGCTGGTTATGTTTTCTTTTCATAACCACACTTAAATAGCTAGGTTAACACATTAAACCCTAGCCACATGTCACCTTTTGATTAGCTATAGGTTTAAGTGACCCAATCACATTGTGCCAAGTGTCAAACCTATATTTAATCTTGATTTTAATCATCTTACATGATTAAAAAAAATATTTGGCAAGCTTATGTGTTATGCCATGTGTCACCATCTCATGGTGCCTCGTGTCACACTGTGAAATGACCAAAATGCCCCTGTGTCTTAATTTTGAGTTCTTAACCCAAAATAATTATTTTCTTCTTCTAATTAATTTATATCAAATATAAATTAATTAATTAATCTCTATTAATTAATTTCTCATCAATTAAATTCATATTTAAACACTTTAAATATAAATTTAATTTATACTACACATCCAATAATCTAGATTTGGTTTCAAGTCATGCTAGGGACTTTGCAATTTAATTGCAAACCAAACCTATTTAATTAATCAATTAAACTCTTTAATTAATTAATTAAATCATATTTAAATAGGTGATAACTTGTGTATGTGTGTGACTTACTAGGCTCATCACTAATTGGCAATGAAACATGATATCAACTCTTAATATCATCAGAACTCTTTCTTACCATAAATGATTTCTCTAAATCATTTTATGAACCTCATAGACCATGGTTAACACCTAGCATAGCATGCCATGGCCACCCAATTAGTAATAAGATTTACCTTAAATGAACCTATCATCATATGTTACCATGCACTAGAATCTCTCGTTACAAAATCCCAACTGCCGGAGTCATGGTTTATGTCAAACTCCATTTGCTATGAATATTAGGTTCTCTTTTAATTCGAGTTCTTGATTAAAAGATTTTTCATCGAAACTCTTTTGAATAAATCTATCTGTCTGCCAGGAACTTGAAACATCAAGAACAATTAAATGAACATATGATTTTATCTCTATTTACTAATAGGAGCAGATTCCTTCTTGATCAACACCTACCTCCATATATAACTAGCAGAGCCAACACATGCCCATATACCCATACATAGTACAAGTATGAAAGCAGATCAAACTCAAACTACCTATATACAAGATAACTGTGCTATCTCGTGTCTAAAGATTATATGCCTCGATATGATTTATGACAAAACATTGACAAGAGTAAACTCCATGTGCTTGTCATAAGTGTCACTGGTTCGGCCTACTTATCATTTATAAGTGCCTATCAAGTTTGTTATATGGCATGAGACTCACCATTCCATCTTATTTATATCTCATATAAATAACTTGGGAACAAACATGAATACAATCTTTATGGATAAGTCATGTCCTTATTATGAAGTATCCTCGATTGTGAACCTATTTATGATACTTTGTGCTAGAAATATTGTCACTCATATTCTTAACAACTTAAGAATAATATTTCTAACAAAATATCAATGGACCTTTTCTATTACACATAAATATATTATGTAAACGGAAAAGTGGAAATGCCTTTTATTATTAAAAATATGTACAAGATACATACTAAATGATATGCTCTAGGGCATACTACTAACAATCTCCCACTAGCACTAGAGCCATTCATTACAATATCTTAGACCTATCTTCTCAAGATGTCTGTCTAACTGAGTCTGTGACATAGTCTTAGTGAATGGATCAGCTGGATTTTCAGCTGATGCTATTTTCTGCATGGCTACATCGCCTTGCCCAACTATTTCTCTGATAATGTGGTAGCGCCTTTCTATGTGTTTGGATTTACGGTGAGACCTTGGTTCCTTAGCTCAGTATGATCGCTCTCCATTGTTGTCACGATTAATGGAACTGCTAACTCAATGGAAGGAACTCTGTAAGTTACATCACGAACTTCTTTATCCAAGCGACTTCTTTTGCAAAGATCGATGCAAAGAATATACTCACCTCGATAGTGGAATCTGCGATCGTGCTCTGTTGGAACTCTTCCAACCGATCGCACCTCCATTACAAATGAACACATATCGAGGCGGACTTTCTATCATCGATATCGATTGGAAATCGAATCGGTATAACCATCCAATTGCAAGTCTCCACCTCCATAAATCAAGAATAAATCCTTAGTTCTTCTCAAGTACTTAAGGATATTCTTGTGACTATCGATGTTCCAAACCTGGATTGGATTGAAACCTGCTAGTCAAACTAATAGCATATGCGATATCCAGCCTAGTACATAATATTGCATACATTAAACTTCTAATAGCCGAAGCATATGGAATCCTAGCCATTTTATCTCTTTCTTCTTGTGTCTTTGGAGACATCTCTTTAGAAAGGTGGATACCATGTCTTACTGGTAACAATTCTCTCTTAGAATCAAGTATGTTAAACCTCTTTAACACCTTTTCTAAGTATAGACTTTGGGATAAACCAATTATTCTTTTCGCTCTATCTCTATAAATGTGAATTCCAAGAATATAGGTTGCCTCCCCTAAGTCTTTCATGGAGAATGTATTTGACAACCATACCTTGACAGTCAACATACATACGTATCATTACCCATCAACGATGTCATCCACATATAAGACAAGGAAAGTGATAGCATCACTAACCTTCTTATATACACATGGCTCATCCTCATTTTTGATAAAACCAAAAGATTTAATGGCTTCATCAAAACGGATGTTCCAACTCCTCGAAGCTTATTTCAACCCATAAATGGATCGCTTTAGCTTGCATACCTTGGAACCATCTTGGGATTCAAATCCCTTAGGTTGTTCCATGAAAATGTTTTCTTCAATGTATCCATTGAGAAACATTTTGACATCCATCTGCCAAATCTCATAATCATAGTATGCAGCTATTACTAATAAAATCCTAATTGATTTAAGCATGGCAACAGGCGAGAAAGTCTCCTCATAGTCTATTCCTTGCCTTTGGTGAAACCCTTTCGCTACTAGCCTTGCCTTATAGGTCTCTACCTTTCCATCAGAACCAATTTTCTTCTTGAAAACCCATTTGTTCCCTATAGGTACAATACCTTGGGTCAACAAGATCCCAAACTTGATTCTTATACATGGAATCAATCTGGATTTCATAGCATCAATCCATTTTGAAGAGTCTATATCTGATATAGCTTCTTCATAGGTAAGTGGATCATCTCCATGATCTGCTTCTTCATGAGTAGATAACTCTTGTTCTTCTTCATGAAGAAAACCATATCTCACTGGTGGGTGAGATACCCCGGTTGTTCTACGAGGAACAACTGTAGATGTTTCATCAATGGGTATAGGTTGACTAGATGGATCTATATCCATCTGATCTGTTGGTTGGTCAGAATTCTCCAATTCTAACTCTATTTGCCTTCCTTTGCCTCCTTCTTGAACAAACTGTTGTTCAAGAAATGTGGCATCTCTACTTATCACAACCTTTTGTAAAGTAGGCAAATAAAAATAATATCCAAAACTATCTTTTGGATATCCAACAAATCGACCTCTTTCTGATCTGGTCTCCAATTTATCGTTGTTCACTTTTGATATAAGTCGACAACCCCAAATCTTAACATGCTTAAGACTTGGTTTTCTTCCATGCCATATCTCATAAGGTGTGGAAGAAACTGATTTTGATGGAATCCTATTCAGAATATATAAAGCTGATTCTAATGCAAATCACCAAAAGGAGATTGGCATATCAGTATAGCTCATCATACTACGTACCATATCCAATAAGGTATAATTTCTCCTTTCAGATACACCATTTAGCTGTGGCGTTCCTGGAGGAGTCAGATGGGAAACAATGCCATGCTCTCTCAAGTATTCATCAAATTCAGTACTCAAATATTCACCTCCACGATCTGATCGAAGAGCTTTAATACTCTTTCCTGTTTGATTTTCTACTTCAGATTTAAATTCTTTAAACTTTTAAAGGATTCATGTTTGTATTTCATCAAATACAAATACCCAAACCTTGATTTATCATCAGTAAAGGTAATAAAATAATGAAAGCCCTCTAGCCATTTCTTTAAACGGACCACATACATCACTATGTATTAGTTCCAAAATATTTTCAGCTCTTAGCCCTTGTCCAACAAAGGGTGTTCTAGTCATTTTGCCTTGAAGGCAAGATTCACAAGTTGGAGTAGGCTCAGAGCCCAATGAGGATAAAATCCCCATTTTCTCCAGTTTTGCAATCCTATCTTCTGCAACATGACATAACCTTAAGTGCCAAATATATTTTGAACTTGAGTTGGTTTTCACCATGGCATTGCATTCATTTAGATTGCTATACTGCCAATGGAAACACTTTCTTCGCGGCAATGGAAACACTTTCCTATTGGCAATGGAAACACTTTCCTGTTGGCAGTGGAGACACTTTCCTTTGCCTTTATCAGCTTTAGTCTTCCTTTTCTGTTTAGCTATTTTCTTGGAAGGACCAGGAATCTGAGGTTTCTTTTTCTTATTTCCCTTCTTCTTGTTGGACTTTCCAGCAGAAGAAGATGCAACCAAAGCTACCTCTTTTACTTTATTGCACAGGCATATTCTTTTGGGCAATAACCCGACATGTTGAGTAAACGGCTAAGGTGCATTCCTGTTTAGTCATATGGAAATTTGTCACAAAATTCCCAAAAGACTCGGGAAGGATGAAGGATCAAATCATACGTAGTTGGAAATCCATGTTGAAGTCAAGATGTTCCAACTGCTCAATTAGCAGAATCATCTTGTGGACATGATCCCCAACATTCTGTCCCTCAAACATCCTCATACGGAATAGCTGTCTAGATATCTCATACCTAGCATTCCTGCTGTGCTCACCACACAACTCTTGTTGGTGAAGGAGGATCTCACTCGCACGTTGCATGTTCTCATGTTGCTTACGTAACTCATTACTCATAGAAGCAAGCATGTAACACTTAGCTCTCATATCATGCTCCTTCCACTTGTCCAAAGTTTCATGTTCCTCTTGTGTGGCCTCTCGGAGGTAAGGGACCAAGAACATTTGAATCTAGAACATATCCTATATGTTCAAGGTTCAGACAAGTTTCAAATTTCTTAGCCAATCGCATGATTAGGTCTGTCAACTGTTGTGATCAAGTATGCTTGCAAGGATAATGGATGGTGGTAGTTGTTCTGTGCTCATTATTATCAGAAAAATTAATTGCAGAAATAACCAGATTAATTAGTAAATGTATCATGTAATTAACCAAATATGATTATGGTCTTTTAATCAAATTGGTCCTCCCACTAACTTAGCGAATCCTACACTTCCAAAGTAGAAAACGGAAATCCTAGTTGGATGGATTTCTCGGGTGATTGAATTCTTATAATTCTATTGATCATCCTCAGGGACATCCGTTATTGGCATTACAATAAACTATAAGTGAGCAACTCCTTGCCCATCACATCTCATGTGAGGTTCAATCCTTTACCTAGCCCCTAATTCTCAAAATCTCAGGTACATCCATTATTGACTTATCTTGCATTAGTTAAGTTGATCCCATTGAGCCAGTAATTATGCAAATAATTTTAATGTCCTCAGGTACATCCAATATTGGCCACCAAACCATTTACATATTTACAACATCTCATGCTTAACAATTATTCTTAAGAAAATCTCTTAAATTAATTGCATCTTATGCAACTATTTAAAATTTCTTAAAATAATTGCCCCAATGGAGGGCTTATGTTATAATTACTTTAATCATAGCATTTCCAACTTAATCATTTGTTTGGAAGATTTTATAGCCATCCTAATTACTATTAAGGTCTCACTTTGCACATTATCCATTTAGCATGCATATATCATATAATTGCATACATTCCCATACATCTCATGCATTCATGGATAAGCAGTAAATATGGTATGATCATGGACTTTCTAAGGGATTCAATTCTAAGCCACCAAGAATTGAATCAGGGCATTCCTAGGTGCATTTCATTCATTCATTTTACAAGAGTTGCTGAAGGAGTACATAATCAACACTTGCTATTGAATTCCTCCCACTGGTCCCACCAATGCTCTTGACCTCCTTGAACTTCTTGCAATCCAATATTACATAGTAATCCTTGGCATACCAAGGCGAATTTACAAGAACTTAAATAAATGAAATTACAACCCAAAAATATTACAAACTTAATAATACATGCCCAAAATAAATTAAAATAAATTAATTAATTTACAATCCCAAAGAAACATAAAGAAATAAATCCAATCACATTGGTCTTTTATAGTCCATGATCATCCATCATGCATATCACTATTTAACAATTAAATAAAACATACATACTTAAATTAAATTGAATATCTCATATTCAACTTAAAAATTCAGATTTGAATATGATTCAAATAAATTTAAAAATTAATATTTGAATCTCATTCAAACAAATTTAAAAATTCAGATTTTAATCACATTCAAACAACTTCAAAAATTGATTTGAATCACATTCAAACATTTTTAAAAATCAGATTTGAATCACATTCAAATATTTTTAAAAATCAGATCTGAATTTTATTGAATCAATTTTAAAATCAGATTTAAATATGATTCAAACAACTTTAAAAATTCAGATTTGAATCACATTCAAACAACTTTTAAAATTCAGATTTGAATCACATTCAAACAATTTTTAAAATTCTGATTTGAATCATAATTTAATTGTGTGATTAAAACAACTAATTAAACACTTTAATTAGTCAAAGAATAGGCCTTAGATCATACAACAATTGCAGAATTAAAAGCCAAACCTTGATCCACCCATGGAACCATTGTTGCCGCCACCAATGGTGGCTTCACCATGTGTGCCGCCACACCTCATGATCCAACCAGCAATGAATCTCTTGATCTCATGATCAAACACACAATTAAATTATATAATCAACAATCTAAATGGCAAATATAGTGGCTCTGATACCAATTGAAGGAACGGAAGCGTGAAAAACACAAGATTATACCATTGAATTCAAAAATTTTCACCTAGGGTCACATGCACCATGCAAGATTTATTTTTATCTATTTGATTTCAATGATAAACAATATATTAAAACTCTTTTAATATGTTTTTGGATCTGTATTTGCCATTTAAGATTTTAAAATTAATCAGATTAATTTTAGAACCCTAGATTAAATCAAGAACGATTACACTAACCTCTTGATGTGCTGCGTGTCTGCGCCTTTGAGATTCATCTTCAGACACGGATATTGTCCCTCTAGCTTGTCCACACCAAGAACACCTATGGCAGCCCTTGAACAGCTTCTAAAGCCTTTTCTATTAATTAGAAACTCAAGTTCTGCCTTTTAAGAGATTAGAGATGTAAACAGGACACTAGAAACAATTTCTAGCGTTCTTAATTCAAGAGATTGATGGCTAATCTCTTTGAATTGATGAGAGATGAAGAGAAATAGCTGGAGAGGCTCAAAGTGGCGTGACAATTGAGAGGAGAGGCTGCTGGTTATTTTTTCTTTTCATAACCACGCTTAAATAGCTAGGTTAACACATTAAACCCTAGCCACATGTCACCTTTTTATTAGCTATAGGTTTAAGTGACCCAATCATATTGTGCCAAGTGTCAAACCTATATTTAATCTTGATTTTAATCATCTTACATGATTAAAAACATTTGGCAAGCTTATGTGTTATGCCATGTGTCACCATCTCATGGTGCCACGTGTCACAATCGTGAAATGACCAAAATGCCCTCGTGTCTTAATTTTGAGTTCTTAACCCAAAATAATTATTTTCTTCTTCTAATTAATTTATATCAAATATAAATTAATTAATTAATCTCTATTAATTAATTCTTCATCAATTAAATTCATATTTAAACACTTTAAATATAAATTTAATTTATACTACACATCCAATAATCTAGATTTGGTTTCAAGTCATGCTAGGGACTTTGCAATTTAATTGCAAACCAAACCTATTTAATTAATCAATTAAACTCTTTAATTAATTAATTAAATCATATTTAAATAGGTGATAACTTGTGTATGTGTGTGACTTACTAGGCTCATCACTAATTGGCAATGAAACATGATATCAACTCTTAATATCATCAGAACTCTTTCTTACCATAAATGATTTCTCTAAATCATTTTATGAACCTCATAGACCATGGTTAACACCTAGCATAGCATGCCATGGCCACCCAATTAGTAATAAGATTTACCTTAAATGAACCTATAATCATATGTTACCATGCACTAGAATCTCTGTTACAAAATCCCAACTCAAATTGAGTCATGGTTTATTTCAAAATCAATTTGCTATGAATATTAGGTTCTCTTTTAATTCCAGTTCTTGATTATTAGATTTTTCTCATCGTAAACTCTTTTCAATAAATCTATCTGTCTGGCCAGGAACTTGAAACATCAAGAACAATTAAATGAACATAGGATTTTATCTCTATTTACTTAGAGGAACAGATTCCTTCTTGATCAACACCTACCTCCATATATAACTAGCAGAGCCAACACATGCCCATATACCCATACATAGTACAAGTATGAAAGCGAGATCAAACTCAAACTACCTATATACAAGATAACTGTGCTATCTCGTGTCTAAAGATTATATGCACTGATATGATTTATGACAAAACATTGACAAGAGTAAACTCCATGTGCTTGTTATAAGTGTCCTTTGGTTCGCCTACTTATCATTTATAAGTGCCTATCATGTTTGTTATATGGCATGAGACTCACCATTCCATCTTATTTATATCTCATATAAATAACTTGGGAACAAACATGAATACAATCTTTCTGGATAAGTCATGTCCTTATTATGAAGTATCCTCGATTGTGAACCTATTTATGATACTTTGTGCTAGAAATATTGTCACTCATATTCTTAACAACTTAAGAATAATATTTCTAACAAAATATCAATGGACCTTTTCTATTACACATAAATATATTATGTAAACGGAAAAGTGGAAATGCCTTTTATTAATAAAAATATATACAAGATACATACTAAAAGATATGCTCTAGGGCATACTACTAACATTTGACGTGATTTTGGGAATGGACTGGTTGTCACGTCATCAGGCAATGGTTGATTGTAAGTTGAAGAGAATCTCATTGAAAACTCCTGAGGGCAATGAGAATATAGTTATGGGGGAAAGGATAGATTTCTTGCCCAATGTCATCTCAGCCATAGCTGCAAGAAAACTGATGAGAAAAGGCTGTGAAGCCTACCTAGCACATGTGGTGGATACTATGCAGGCTAGGCCAAATCTATGTGACATACCCATAGTAAGAGACTTCCTAGATGTGTTCCCTGAAGAATTGCCTGGCTTGCCACCAGAAAGGGAAGTTGAATTTGCTATTGAGATATCGCGAGTACAAAGACACAATCTCTATTGCTCCTTATAGGATGGCACCCACATAATTGAAAGAACTGAAAATCCAGTTATAGGAGTTACTGGATAAGGGGTTCATACGCCCCAGTGTGTCACCATGTGGAGCTCCAGTGCTATTTCTAAAGAAGAAGGATGGGACTTTGAGGTTATGCATCGATTACCGGCAGTTGAATAAAGTAACTATGAAGAATAAATATCTGTTGCCTAGAATTGATGATCTGTTTGATCAGTTGAATGGAGCAGGAGTGTTTTCTAAAATTGATCTCAGATCAGGGTATCATCAGTTGAGGGTGAAGGATACAAATGTGCCAAAGACTGTATTCAGGACCCAGTATGGGCATTATGAGTTCCTGGTAATGCCCTTTGGCCTAACAAATGCACCAGCAGCATTCATGGACCTTATGAACCGTATCTTCCATCCATACCTAAATCGGTTCATAGTGGTCTTTATTGATGATATTTTGGTGTATTCTAAGACCAGGGAAGAACATGATGAGCATTTGAGGATTGTTCTGCAAACCCTGAGAGAAAAGAAGCTGTATGCTAAGTTGTCAAAGTGTGACTTCTGGTTAAATGAAATTGCATTCCTTAGACACATAGTGTCAGCTGATGGGATTAGAGTGGATCCCAAGAAAATAGAACCAGTGATGGAATGGAAGCCTCCCAGGAATACAATTGAGGTCAGAATTTTCTTAGGGATAGCTGGGTATTACAGAAGATTTGTGAAGGGATTTTCTTTAATAGCTGCTCCAATGACCAAGTTGTTACATAAGAATGTCAGATTTGACTACAATGAAAAGTGTCAGGCCAGATTTAAGAAGTTGAAGGCTATGTTGACAGAGGCACCAGTGTTAACACAGCCAGTGTCAGGAAAGGACTTTGTGGTCTACAGTGATGCCTCGCATAATGGGTTAGGGTGTGTATTGATGCAGGAGGGGAAGGTGGTCGCTTATGCTTCCAAGCAGCTAAGGCCACATGAACAGAGTTACCATACCAATGATCTAGAACTTGCAGCAATTACCTTTGCACTGAAGATATTTTGGCACTACTTGTATGGCGAAAAGTGCTACATTTACACAGACCACAAAAAGCCTGAAATACTTGTCAACCCAAAAGGAGCTCAACCTTAGACAGAGACGATGGATTGAGTTCCTGAAGGACTATGATTGTGTAATTGACTACCATCCTAGGAAGGCAAATGTAGTTGCAGATGCTGTAACACCCTAAAACTCCGAGTTGTGAATAGTACCATTTTTGTCATGTGACTAGTACTATTCAAAGGCACCTTGAGGATAAAAAATAAATAGAAAATTAATAGAGATAGACACAACAAAAATTCAAATGACCCAAAAATATAAGGACTAACCGGATATATTGAAAAAGAGGAATTATGACCCGATGAGGGGCATTTTGGTCAATTCACCTCAAGAGTTGACTTTTGACCAAAATGTTAATTAATTTACGTGAAATTAATGAACTGAATTGTGGAATAATTTTTTTTTTAGGAAAAGAATTCAAGTATAAAGTGAAAGGAAAATAAAAGAAACAAAAATCTAGAATTTTAGGTCCATTTTGACCCAATTGAAATTTTAGGTCCAATGGGCTTTGGACAACTCAATTAAAATAAATTAAATAAATAAAAAATTAGGATAAGTATAAAAGGAAGTCATCTTCCTCCCTCCCTCATTTAGTTGCCCTCCCACACACCTCCTCTCCCTCTCTTTTATTTCTTCTCTCTTCATTCTTCCACTTACAACCTCTCTCAACCATTGATTTTCCCTACTTTTTCTTCATGGGTTTTCTATCTAATTGGTAAAAAACATCAAATTTATCTTTCATTGAGAGATTAGAAGATTAGAAGCTAAGAGAGCAAAAGAGTTAGAAGAAATTAAAGATTAGAAGTGGTCACTTAAGGTAAGTTTCTGTTAATGTTACATTAGTTGTATAAGCCTTGAATGAACATAACTTATGATGAAATTTCATGAGAAATTGAAAGGAAACATGCATGGAACCTAAACTAGGGTTTTGGCCAACTTAGGGAAAATTAAGGTTTTGATGTATTTTAGTTAAATTGATGATAAATATAAGTTAAATTGAGGTAGTATGCATGATTGGGAGTAGTAAGATTTCATGGGATTGCATAAATTAAATTATGGAAGATTAGGGTCCATGGGAAAATTGGGTTTTGGTGCTAGAGAGTGAAATTGGTGTGTGTAGTATTAAATTATGATCATTTGAGGTTTATTTAGTTTGAATTGACATTGGGTTGATGAATGGAGATAATGAAATGGTAGGATTAGGGAAATTGCAAACTTTGGTGTTTGAAAATTATAGGTTTTGTGCTAGGAAGTGCCATTGATGTGTTAATGCTAAATTATAGTCATTTTCGGTGAATTAAATGTGAATTGAGATTGGTTAGTGGAAGTAATTGAAGAAATGAAAATTTTAACTTAGGGCAGAATTTTTCACACTGAATTCAGTGTGTTTGGAAGCCCATAACTTGAGCTACACAACTCCAATAGGTGTGAAACCAATTGAAAACGACACTTAATACATAGGGCTAGAATTTTCGTGAAGATACCCTGCCCCAAAAATGACCTTAAGCTATCCGAAATGAGCCTTGAACTTGGAGACATAAATCTTGAACCTGCAGATTTTGACCATATGAACAGTAAACTTTGCATGGCCATAACTCTCTCTAGAAAACTCTAATTTAGGCAATTCATGAACTAATGGAAACGTAAGACATATTGGAACATTTCATATGAAGAACTTGAGGCCATATTATAGACTTAACCCAATCAAATTTCTGAGAAAATTTGAATCACTAAATCTGCAGAATTGTAGATTTACCATATGAACAGTAAATTTTGCATGACCATAACTCTCTCTAGAAAACTCCAATTTAAGCAATTCTTGAACCGATAGAAACCTAAGACATAGTAGAACATTTATTATGAAGAACATTAGACCAAATTATGGACGTAACTTCATCAAATTGCTAAACGAAGTTGGATCGATAAATCTGCAGCATGAATACTAACGCGAACAGTAATCATGTTTTGGGCATAACTTGAGCTACACAGCTCTGAATTAGGCGATTCAAATAGGGAAATAAAGTTAAAACCTAGATGAACAATTTTCATGAAGAACACCTTGCCAAATTATGATCGAAACTAGGTAAAAATTGGAATAAAAAATTGGGGCACTAAGTTGTCCAAAACTAAAATTTTAAAAAATTTGCAAAGCTAATTTGGGATGCATTATACATTCATATAATGAGTTCCTAGCAGCAATTGAGATGTGTATTGAGACATTCTATTTGTGTATTTTCAGCAGAGAAAGAGGTTGGGGCGGGCAAGGAATAGTGAGTAAAGAGAAAGGAGAGCATTGAAGGTTTATGCACAACTAACCTTTTCTTCGTTTTTAAACTTGTAAATTGTTTGGAATGTGTTTATTTGAATGAGTTTTCTTTGAACAAGTTTACTTTGACTGAAATATGATTTTTCTCTTGCATTTGAGAAATTTGGGTGTTGCCACCTTTATATGGATATTATGACGAATTTAATGGTGTTTTTTAGTTTATAAATGTGATTATTGTGTGGGAAATTTTTGGAAACTATTTTGAAACCACAGTTAGCATGACAGTCCCTTTCATAACTCCCCAGTAGTAACGGCTACTTGGGGTTAATAATTGATATTGATTATGTCTCCCATTAATAACGGTTAGTGGGGTAAGACTACATGAGTACTCATTAGCTAGCTAGCCCTTCCCTCATTAATAATGGTTAGTGAGGTTAAGATTGCTTTGTCGTGGTGTACAATACGGCACTGATCTTGAAATTTTGTGTCATTGACTAAACTGTGCATTGATGTTGGCAACACTAATGTTTTGTGAATTGTGATTTACGAAGTGTGGTTTCTCATTTGAAATGTTATTCCAATAAATGGCTCTTATGGACTTAGAACTATTATGAAGTTTTCACGTTTAAGAAAAATGTGATTTATTATGCTTTGACAAATTGTATTTTACCTTAAGTTTTAAAGTTATTAGTTGTGCACCACAGAGTGATATACTCAGCGATAGCTTCTTTATGCTGTCGCAGGTAAGGGAAAGGAGAAGGCTACCAAGTGAGAGACTTGGAAGCAGCGTTTTAGTATTGTTTGTGGGTATATATTATAGGTATACCCCTGTAATTTCCTTTTGATGTATTTTGTACCTATATGTACGGATGTACGGATATTGAGCAGTTTGTATTTAAAAGCATTGCATTGCTATCACATTTTAAGTTTGTAACTATTTTGTATTTTACTTTGAGACTTATGAAAATGTAACTTTTGCAATATTTAGTCTATCATTATTTCCAATGAATGTTTACATGTAATTTTAACTATTCTCATGCAGTTTTCTGCAAAAGAATTGATAAGATAAAAAGCTATGATTTTTTTTTTATAATCCTTTGTAGCATAACTAATGGGTTATCGGTTGGTGGAGTTCCGTAATTTCTTAGGTATGCTACGGGAACATGTCATGCCTTACCAGGGATAAGGTGTGACATGTTATGTGGTATTAGAGCTTTGGTTTTTATACAAGTTTTGAAATTGCATGTTTGAAAAATTTTGATAAGTACAACTGCTCAACTGTCATTATTGATACATATAGAGCATTACATCATAAATATGGACTAATGGAGGGAAATCACCTTGTGTTGGTTGTTTAGGGAGTAGAATTCCTTGTGATTCAGTATGAAAGAGGGGGATCACACCATAGAACAATCAATAGCAGCTGAGGTATAGGGGGAGGCCCCAGCTCCTCAGAATGCTAGTGGGTCAGCTGCACCCGTCCCACCCATGCAGTCTCCTACTCAGTTTGCTTAGCAGATGGCTGCATTATTTCAGCAAATGGTTGGCAATATACTAGTCCAAGCTCTTGTGCAAGCACCTCCAGTGCAACCACCATCCCCAGCTAGACAAAATGACAAGTTAATAAAGTATGGGGCAACAGAGTTCAAGGGTACAGTGGACCCATTGGAAGCTGAGTAATGGTTAGAACATATGGAGAGGGTCTTCAAGAAATTGCACTGCACAGATGAGTTGAAGTTTGAACATTCAATTTCTCTGCTGCATGGAGATGCATATGAGTGGTGGAAGACCATTCCCCACAGTTTGGCTGAGTTGCCAGTACTGACATGGGATGACTTTCTAAAGGAGTTTAGACAGAAATATGTTCCTGATACCTATGTGGATATCAAGCTACATGAGTTTCTCAGTTTAAAGCAAGGGAACAAGACTGTAGCTGAGTAGGACAGAGACTTTTCTCGCCTTAGCCACTATGCTGGAAGCCTACTCACTACCAGTAGAGACAGATGCAAACGGTTTGAGGACTAGTTTAAGATTGCAAGTGCTTGGGTTTCGACATGACAACTTCTCTGGGTTGATATCACAAGCCCTTGAATTGGAAAGGATAGAACTGGAAGGGGCATCTGAGAAGGTAATCACTGAAAAAGAGAAGAGCAGTAAGCCTACAGGTCAGAGTCCAAGTAACAATTCGAGTAAGAGGTAGAGCTTTGGGGGACCAAGTAATAGAGGATCTAGTAGGCGAATATTCTCAGGGCAAAGGCCACCTAGATCTGGACAGTAGACATCTAGGGGTTCCTTTCCTACCCGAGCTTGTGAGGCTTGTGGCAGGACTCATGGAGGAGTATGTTACAAGGCCATAGGAGCCTGTTACAACTGTGGTGGAAGTGGGCATTTTGCTAGAGATTGTACTAGTGCCCGCAGATCTTGGTCGCCTACTACCACTGAGGGATCTGTTCAAGGTTCTGCTTCTAGAGGACAACAGACAACTAGTAGAGCGAGTGGGGTAGAGGTAACACTACGGCAATCGGGCGATGACCAACCAGCAGCAGTGGTGCACGGTCGGGTGTACACCATGTACTAGAAGGATGAAGCTGAGACATCAGATATTGTGGTCGGTACTTTCTCCATTTTTGATAGCGATGTATATGTGTTGTTTGACCCTGGTTCTACACATTCTTATGCTAGTGCCATTATTGCATGCTCTGTTGCTATTCCTTGTGTGAAATTGGATTATGATGTGGTAGTGACTAGTCCTTTAGGACAAGAGGTTAGGGTGAACAAATTGTATAAGGATTGTCCTTTGGTGATCCAAGGACATACATTCTTGTCAGACTTAATTGACATGCCCTTCTGAGATTATGATATCATCTTAGGCATGGATTGGTTAGCCAGGCATCACACCATGATTGATTGTAGGCGAAAAGATCACTTTTGGTGTTCAGAGTATGCACGTAGTGATACACGAGGAAAGGCAGTTATTGCCATCCAACATCATTTCAGCTGCACTTGCTAGAAAGATGATTAGAAAGAGATGTGAAGCTTATCTAACTCATGTGATAGACACCCAGGTGGGGAGTTTAGATCTTAAAGATATTCCTACAGTATGGGATTTTTCAGATGTCTTTCTGGAAGAATTACCGGGATTGCTTCTGAAAACAGAGGTGTAGTTTGAAATTGAGACTATGCCTAGTGTGGAGCCAATCTCCATCACTCCTTATAGGATGGCACCTGCTGAGTTGAAAGAGTTGAAGGTGCAATTGCATGAATTGTTAGATAAGGGTTTCATCCGCCCTAGTGTGTCACCTTGGGGAGTACCAGTATTATTTGTGAAGAAAAAGCATGGTACTCTTCACCTATGCATAGACTACAGACAGTTGAATAAGGTGACCACAAAGAATAGATATCCTCTGCCACGGATCGATAATTTGTTTTATCAGTTGAAGGATGCGACTGTATTCTCCAAATTTGACTTGAGATTGGGCTACTACCAGTTGAGGGTGTAGGAGAAAAGTATTCCTAAAACTGCCTTTAGGACTCGGTATGGCCACTATGAGTTCTTGGTAATGCCATTCGGGTTGACTAATGCTCTAACTGCTTTTATGGGCCTAATGAACACTATGTTCAGGCCATATTTGGACCAGTTTGTTGTGGTGTTCATTGATGATATTTTGGTATACTCAAAGAATGCAGAAGAACATGACAAGCACTTCAGGATAGTATTACAGACATTATGGGAGAAGCAGTTGTATGCCAAACTGTCGAAATGTGAGTTTTGGCTAAAGGAGATTACATTTGTGGGGCATATTGTAACTGCGGAGGGTGTCCAAGTGGATCCTAGCAAAGTAGAAGCCATTCTTAATTGGAAGCCACCTAGAAATGTCACAGAAGTTTGGAGTTTCCTTAGTTTAGCTGGGTATTATTGAAGGTTTGTGAAGGGATTCTCCATGCTAGCATCTCTACTGACCAAGCTACTTATGAAGGATGTAAAATTTCAGTGGACTGATCGATGCCAAGAAAGTTTTGATAAGTTAAAGAAGCATTTAACTGAAGCTCCAGTCTTAGCCTTACCCACTTTGGGTAAGGAGTATACCATATACAGTGATGCTTCTCATAATGAATTAGGCTGTGTGTTGATGCAAGATAGAAACGTCATTGCCTGTGCTTCATGTGAACTTAAACCGCATCAAAGGAATTATCCTACACATGACTTGGAGCTAGCAACCATTGTCTTTGCCTTGAAGATCTGGAGACATTACTTGTATGGAGAGAGATGTTATATATACACAGATCATAAAGGTTTGAAATACTTGGGCACACAGAAGGAGTTAAATTTGAGGCAGAGGAGATGGTTAGAGCTAATAAAAGATTATGATTGCTTGATAAACTATCAGCCTGGAAATGCAAATGTTGTGGCTGATGCTTTAAGTCGCAAGACTATGGCTGGTTTAAGGGTTTCTCCTTTGTCCATGGTGCATGAATTAAGGGCATTGCATGCTAATTTAGAGAATAATGAAGATGGGCCGTTGGTAGCTACTTGGCAAGTGAAGCCAATGCTGGCAGAACAAATTAAAGCAGTTGCACAGAAGGATGATAAGTATGTGAAGTTGATGGAATAGGCTCGGGATGGCAAGAAACTAGAATTATCAATAAATGATGAGAGCTTGTTGTTATATAAGGGCATAATGTGCATTCCTGAGAATGTTGAACTGAGACAGACCATTTGAAAGGAATCACATGATTCACCTTTTGCAATGCACCTCGGTGGAACCAAAACGTACAGAAGTGTGAAAGAGCACTATTGGTGGAGAGGAATGAAGAAAGACATTGCAGAATATGTTGTCAAATGCCTAACTTGTCAGCAAGTAAAGGCAGAACACTAAGTGCTTACAGGGTTGCTACAGTCATTGCCAATTCCCGAGTGGAAATGGGAAAGAATCACTATGGATTTCGTGACAGGACTTCCACATACACAAAAGAATCATGATGCAGTTTGGGTTATTGTTAATAGATTGACGAAGTCTGTAAAATTTTTTCCAGTGAGGATGGATTACAGCCTGGAAAGATTGGCCAAAATGTACATATATGATGTGGTGAGGTTACATGGAGTGCCAGTGTCTATTGTGTCAGACAGAGACCCAAGGTTCACTTCAAGATTCTAAGGTAGTCTCCAAAAAGCCCTAGGAACTAGATTGAACTTCAGTACAACATTCCATCCACAGATAGACAGCCAATCTGAAAGGATCATTCAAATTTTGGAGGATATGCTTCGAGCCTGTGTGATTGAGTTTGAAGGGAGGTGGGACACACACTTTCCTTTAATTGAATTTTCCTACAACAACAGTTATCAATCAAGCATCAGGATGCCTCCATATGAAGCACTTTATGGCAGAAAGTGTAGAACTCCCTTGTGTTGGGATGAAGTAGGCAAGAGGAAGTTGATTGGCCTAGAATTAGTGCAGCAGACGAAAGAAAAGGTTAAGCTCATTAGAGACAGACTCAAAGTTGCAACGGATAGACAGAAGTCCTACATTGACATAAAGAGAAGAGATATTCGGTATAGTGTGGGTGACAAGGTGTTCCTGAAAGTTTCCCCATGAAAGAGGATCATGAGGTTTGGTAGAAAAGGGAAACTAAGTCCTCGCTTCATTGGGCCATATGAGATTCTAGAAAGAGTGGGTCCATTGGCATATAGACTTGCATTGCCTCTGAAGTTGGAAAAGATTCATAATGTCTTCCATGTCTCCATGTTGAGGAGGTACAGATCAGACCCCTCTCACATTTTGCCTATAGAGGAGAATGAAGTGAATCCAGACCTAAAATATGATGAAAAGCCCATAAAGATCTTGGCATATGAGGTAAAACAGCTGAGGAACAAACAGATACCTCTAGTCAAAGTATTGTGGAACAATCATTCGGGCCAAGAGGCTACATGGGAGCATGAGGAGGACATGAGGAGACAGCACCCAAAGCTATTCAGAGAATGAGACCAGGTAAATTTCGAGGACGAAATTTTGTTTTTAAGGAGAGGAGAATTGTAACACCCCGAACCTCCGAGTTGTGAATAGTACCATTTTTGGCATGTGACTAGTACTATTTAAAGGCACCTTGAGGATAAAAAATAAATAGAAAATTAATGGAGATAGACACAATAAAAATTCAAATGACCCAAAAATATAAGGACTCACCGGGTATATTGAAAAAGAGGGATTGTGACCCGATGAGGGGCATTTTGGTCAATTCACCTCATGAGTTGAATTTTGACCAAAATGTTAATTAATTTAAGTGAAATTAGTGAACTGAATTGTGGAATAATTTTTTTTTTAGGAAAAGAATTCAAGTATAAAGTGAAAGGAAAATAAAAGAAACAAAAATATAGAATTTTAGGTCCATTTTGACCCAATTGAAATTTTAGGACCAATGGGCTTTGGACAACTAAATTAAAATTAATTAAATAAATAAAAAATTAGGATAAGTATAAAAGGAAGTCATCTTCCTCCCTCCCTTATTTAGTTGCCCTCCCACACACCTCATCTGCCTCTCTTTTCTTTCTTCTCTCTTCATTCTTCCACTTACAACCTCTCTCAACCATTGATTTTCCCTACTTTTTCTCCATGGGTTTTCTATCTAATTGGTAGAAAATATCAAATTTATCTTTCATTGAGAGATTAAAATCAAAGAGAACAAAAGAGTTAGAAGAAATTAAAGATTATAAGTGGTCACTTATGGTAAGTTTCTTTTCATGTTAGATTAGTTATATAAGCCTTGAATGAAGTTAACTTATGATGAAATTTCATGAGAAATTAAAAGGAAACATGCATGGAACCTAAACTAGGGTTTTGGCCAAATTAGGGAAAATTAGGGTTTTATGTATTTTAGTTAAATTGATGATAAATATAAGTTAAATTGAGGTAGTATGCATGATTGGGAGTAGTAAGATTTCATGGGATTGCATAAATTAAATTATGGAAGATTAGGGTTATTGGGAAAATTTGGTTTTGGTGCTAGAGAGTGAAATTGGTGTGTGTAGTGTTAAATTATGGTCATTTGAGGTTTATTTAGTTCGAATTGACATTGGATTGATGAATGGAGATAATGAAATGGTAGGATTAGGGAAATTGCAAACTTTGGTGTTTGAAAATTATAGGTTTTGTGCTAGGAAGTGCCATTGATGTGTTAATGCTAAATTATAGTCATTTTGGGTGAATTAAATGTGAATTGAGATTGGTTAGTGGAAGTAAATGAAGAAATTAAAATTTTAACTTAGGGCATAATTTTGCACACTGAATTCATTGTGTTTAGAAGCCCATAACATGAGCTACACAACTCCAATAGGTGTGAAACCAATTGGAAATGAAACTTAATATATAGGGTTAGAGTTTTCGTGAAGATACCTGCCCTGAAAATGACCTTAAGCTATCCGAAATGAGCCTTTAACTTGGAGACAGAAATCTAGAACCTCCAGAATTTGACCATATGAACAGTAAAATTTGCATGGCCATAACTCTCTCTAGAAAACTCCAATTTAGGAGATTCTTGAACCGATGGAAACCTAAGACAGAGTGGAACATTTCATATGTAGAACTTAAGGCCAAATTATGGACTTAACCCAATCAAATTGCTGAGCAAATTTGAATCACTGAATCTGCAGAATTGCAAATTTATCATATGAACAGTAAACTTTGCATGCCCATAACTCTCCCTAGAAAACTCCACTTTAGGAGATTCTTAAACCGATGGAAACCTAAGACATAGTAGAACATTTTGTATGAAGAACATTAGGCCAAATTATGGACGTAACTTCATCAAATTGCTAAACAACGTTGGATCGATAAATCTGTTAGAACTAAATCTGCGGCATGAATAGTAACGTGAACAGTAATCGTGTTTTGGGCATAACTTGAGCTACACAGCTTCGAATTAGGCGATTCAAAAAGGAAATTAAAGTTAAGACCTAGATGAACAATTTTCATGAGAATACCTTACCAAATTATGATCAAAACTAGGTAAAAATTGGATTCAAAGATTGGGGCACCAAGTTGTCCAAAATCAAAATTTTCAAAAATTTGCAAAGCTAATTTGGGATGCATTAGACATTCATGTAATGAGTTTTTGGCAGCAATTGAGATGCGTATTGAGACATTCTATTTGTGTATTTTCAGTAGAGAAAGAGGTTGGGGCGGACAAGGAATAGTGAGTAAAGAGAAAGGAGAGCATTGAAGGTTTATGCACAACTAACCTTTTCTTTATTTTTAAACTTGTAAATTGTTTGGAATGTGTTTATTTGAATGAGTTTGCTTTGAACAAGTTTACTTTGACTGAAATATGGTTTTTCTCTTGCACTTGAGAAATTTGGGTGTTGCCACCTTTATATGGATATTATGATGAATTTAAAGGTGCTTATTAGTTTATAAATGTGATTATTGAGTGGGAAATTTTTGGAAACTATTTTGAAACCACAGTTAGCATGACAGTCCCTTTCGGAACTCCCCAGTAATAATAACTACTTGGGGTTGATAATTGATATTGATTATGTCTCCCATTAATAACGATTAGTGGGGTAAGACTACATGAGTACTCATTAACTAGCTAGCCCTTCCCTCATTAATAATGGTTAGTGAGCTTAAGATTGCTTTGTCGTGGTGTACAACACGGCACTGATCGTGAAATTTTGTGTCATGGCCTAAACTGTGCGTTGATGTTGGCAACACTAATGCTTTGTGAATTGTGATTTATGAAGTGTGATTTCTCATTTGAAATGTTATTCCAATAAATGGCTCTTATGGACTTAGTACTATTATGAAGTTTTCACGTTTAAGAAAAATGTGATTTATTATGCTTTGACAAATTGTGTTTTACCTTAAGTTTTAAAGTTATTAGTAGTGCACCACTGAGTGATATACTCAGCGATAGCTTCTTTATGCTGTCGCAGGTAAGGGAAAGGAGAAGGTTGCCGAGTGAGAGACTTGGAAGCAACATTTTAGTATTGTTTTTGGATATATATTGTAGGTATACCCCTGTAATTTCCTTTTGATGTATTTTGTATCTATATGTATGGATGTACGGACATTGAGCAGTTTGTATTTAAAAGCATTGCATTGTTATCACATTTTAAGTTTGTAACTATTTTGTATTTTACTTTGAGACTTATGAAAATGTAACTTTTGCAATATTTAGTCTATCATTATTTCCAATGAATGTTTACATGAAATTTTAACTATTCTCATGCAGTTTTTCACAAAAGAATTGATAAGATAAAAAGCTATGATTTGTTTTAAAATCCTTTGTAGCATAACTAATGGGTTATTGGTAGGTGGAATTCGGTAGTTCCTTAGGTATGCTACGGGAACATGTCATGCCTTGCCAGGGATAAGGTGTGACAGATGCTTTGAGCAGAATATCCATCACAACTTTGAGATCATTGAATGCCCGTCTATCCTTGGCTCGAGATGGAGCTATTTTGGCTAAGTTACAAGTGAGGCCAAACCTACTACAGCAGATTTTAAATGGGCAAAAGGTAGATGAGAAATTAATGACTACTGTGAGTAAAATCTTAGAAGGGAAAGCAACTGACTACGAGGTGAAAGCAGATGGGTGTCTGTACTATAAAGGAAGACTGTGTGTACCAGATGATGGGAAATTAAAGGCCAATATTCTAAAAGAGGCACATACCAGTGTTTATGCTATGCACCTAGGATGTAGAAAAATGTATCATGATCTAAAGCTTCAGTATTGGTGGCCTAGTATGAAGAAGGACATAGCTGACTATGTGACTAAATGCTTGACATGCCAGCAAGTCAAGGCAGAGCATCAAGTTCCATTGGGTTTGCTACAGCCTATACGCATACCTGAATGAAAATGGGATCGGGTCACCATGGATTTTGTAAGTGGTCTACCTCTCACCCAAAAGAAGCATGATGCAGTATGGGTGATAGTAGATAGATTGATGAAGTCAGCGCACTTTACGCGATGGGGACTACTCACTTTGGAGAAGTTAGCGGTGTATATTAGTGAGATAGTTAGACTGCATGGAATTCCACTTTTCATCATATCTGATCGAGACCCAAGGTTTACATCGAGATTCTGGAAGAAGTTACATGAATCCTTGGGTACACAACTCCACTTCAGCACAGCTTTCCATCCTTAAACGGATGGGCAATCAGAAAGAGTAATCCAGGTAAACAATTAAAACAAATTAAATTAACGCAAATGTTGAACTTAAATGATAATAATAATATGAAATATATGTAAGGTCCTTGAGGATATGCTGAGGAGTTGTGTCATTGAGTTTAAGGGAAGTTAGGATAGATACCTTCCACTGGCAGAATTTGCATACAACAATAGCTACTAAGCTAGCATCCAAATGGCCCCATATGAAGCACTATATGGGAGGAAATGTAGAACTCCAGTGTGCTGGACTGAGTTGGGTGAAGAAAAACTGGTAGGGCCAGACTTGGTGAAACAGACTGAGGATAAAGTAAAACTATTCAATGCCAATCTGAAGGTTGCCTCAGACAGACAAAAATCTTATGCTGACCTGAAGAGGAATGAAATAGAATATGCGGTTGGCGATAAAGTGTTCCTCAAGGTGTCACCATGGAAAAAGGTACTGAGGTTTGGAAGAAAAGGTAAGTTAATCCCTAGGTTCATTGGCCCATATGAAGTCATTGAACGTGTGGGTCCAGTGGCCTACAGGTTAGCTTTACCGCCAAAGCTGAACAAGATCCACAATGTGTTCCATGTATCTATGTTAAGAAGATACTGCTTAGATCCTTCACATGTCATCTCCATGGAAGAAATTGAGGTACAACCGGATTTGACATATGAAGAAGAACCCATATGGATCCTGGCTTGGGAAGTGAAAGAGTTGAGGAATAAGCAGATTCTATTGGTGAAAGTGCTTTGGAGGCACAACAACACTGAAGAGGCAACTTGGGAAAGTGAAGAAACGATGAGGCAACAGCTCCCTCAACTGTTTGCATCAGGTAAATTTCGAGGACGAAATTTAAATTAGAGGGGAAGAGTTGTAACACCCTCTTTATAGCAACTCCGTACATTCTACTGTTTCGGTGACCAGTGTCGGTCCAGATTGCTAAAACGTCTGAAAAAATATTTAAACTAAAGTGAGGAACCATAATTAACTCAAATATTAATAAGAAAAATTTAGGAAAAATTTTAGAAATAAAATACAACCAAGTTAAATGTGCCGGTACCCTAGTGATGGGTAACCCAATGAGAAGTTTCGATTCTCACAACTAGGAGCCCTAGACTCGGGGAAAAAATTATAAAATAATTTTTGGGACTCCATAGAAGGGTCATTGAAGTTCCTATGGCATTAGAATGCCAAGAAAATGCTTAGAAAAATTTTTCAATCAGTATAGACAATTTTGGTCTGTTAAGCCAAACGGAGGGCATTTTGGTCATTTCGCCTGCAGAGGTGATTTTTGGCGGACTTATCCAGTTAAGTAAATAATTATTATGACATAAAATGTGAATAAATATTGCTAAAAATTAAATTGAAAATGAGTAGAGAAGAAAAAAAGAGAAAATGAGATAAAAGGCCAATTATGACATCACTAAGATGTCATTAAAAAAATCCTACCAATCATATTTAATCAACACTTAAATTAACTAATAAAAAATGGATAAGAATACATCAAAAACTCAAAAAACTCAGCAGCCATCACCTTCACAAAAATTCAACCGTCTCCCTCTCCTCCATACCCATTCCACCATTGAAAGCTTACCAAAGCTTCATAACTCACCAAATCTCACCCCAGAATCCTAAACACCCTTCACAAAAATTAACCCCCACATCAAGAGCAAGGTTTTGATTATCATAAAGTGAAGAAATTCCAAGGTTTATACAAGCCAATAAAGAGACCAAAGAGGTTAGTGCATGTTAATTACTTAATCTTGTTTATTTCTTAAAATTTAGTTTGAATATGAACAAATAATTAAGAAATTGAGATAAATCATGCATAAAATTGAGAATGGAATTTTGGCCAGCTTTATGGGAGTGGTAGTTGATGGTTTTGATGGATTTAAAATGTCTTAGAAATGGTGTTGATGTGTAGACATAAATTTGAAATGGATTAGTATGCCTAATTGACATGTGTTGTGTGAACCTTGAATTTGAGCTAGGGTTTGGACATAAAAACTTGGATATTGTTCATGTGTTGGTGAATGAAAGTTTAAATGTTCAATTAATGACCATTTGGCTGTGTATGATGAAGAATTGAAGTGAGTTGTAGCTTGGGATTTGAGTTTGGCTAAGCTGCCTTCTGTGACCTGCAAGTCTGGATGTGAGTCTAGCCTGTTTGGGCAGCTATAACTTGGGTTGTGTAGGTTCAATTGGTGCAAGGCCAATTGGACATGAAACTAGATACATAATTGCACAACTTTGGTATAGAAACTTTGCCTAGAAAACCAAACTAATTTGACCTAAAACTTGCCCTAATCCGGGTGACCTGCATTCTGCCTGGGCAAAATGACCAAATGAACAGTATTTATTTATTTGGTAATAACTCAGTGTACAAAGGTCCAATTGACCTGAAATTTTTCAAGCAGAAAGCTGAGACATAGACCTACAACTTTCATGAAGAACACAAATCCAAATTCTCACCATACCCTAGTCAAATTGCCAACCAAACTTAGATTACCAAATATAGTAGAACTAGTTTTGCCCAGAATTTTGGATTTTGTCCAATCCGACCAGTTATGGTGTTTAGGCTATAACTTGAGCTACAAAACTCCAAATGGAGTTATTTAAAAAAGGAAATGTAACTAGACAAAATAAGGAACAACTTTCATGCAGACCACTTTGCCAAATTCCTACTGTAAAAATGATCGATGTAACAGTAAACACAAGTATTGAAATCTAAAAATTTTGAACAACTAACATTAAGCTTAGAAATGGTATTGGCAACCAATACCAACAACTTTAGAATGCAAAATGTGGTATGTTGGGAGTATTAGAACCAATATACCTACTGTCTATGCAAAAGTAAATATTTTAGTTGACTAATGAAATGAATAGTAACACTTAAACTTAAATTTCAAGAATTATAAAATTTAAAAGTATAACATGCCCTAGTACACGTAGCAAGATTGGTTTGGATAGGTTGGCATGCCAATAGGGTTTGGTTAGCAGTACTGCACATGGCATTATGCCATTCTGTGATTTCATGGCTTTTAGCCATTATGACATTGTGTTGAGACTTGGCCTTGTGCCTAATGTTATTACAGCTTATTAGTTGTTTTGTTGCACACCGGGAGACACATATGAGACCGATGGTTTGACGGTATGAGGTACTTGATACCCAATGCCAGTTTACCCGTTTATCCAGTCCAGTCATCCAGTAAAGGTTACTTGGGCAACCAAAAATGAAATTTGATAAATTTAATGAAATAATGAATATAACAAGTACTAAATAAATAAGATTACCAATAATTATCAAAAATTTATCTGCATGAGACATCAATACACTCACTGCATATTTATTTCCTTTTAGTTCTTTTTATTTTATTATTGGCACCATTAAGCATTATTGCTTAGCCCGTCGCTTTTTAACACGCAAAGATTCTGGAGAGACAGACAGAGAGCCCAACAAACCACAGACTGGGTGAGGTCACAGATCTGCCTAGAGTCAAAGTCACCTCTCATATACTGTGCATCAGTGGTAGGACCTTTAGGTCCCTTTTGAAATTATGTTTTTGCATTTTGTAATAGGTAGTAGTTTTTGATTTGTAAATTATGAACTCATGTAAATAGTAAATTTATGTAATCATATGTTGATGTACATATTTTGAAGAATTTTGTTAATTAATATAATTTGAGAATATCTTCATGAAATTTTAATTTATTTGAATTTGAATGAAATTGTGGATTAATGTTGAGAACTTGAAATGATTGCTAATGTTGAGACCATGTTGATGGTTATTGGAGTTTGAGAATGATTGGAAATGATTATTGGAAGTGTTTTTCACAGATTCCGAAGAACTGTTTTCTCCATTTTTAGCCGGTACTCTGTTGAATTTTCTATAAAATTTTCGGAACCTCAAATAAATTATAATTTCAATAAATGACTTAAATGAATTATATTTCATAAATTGTACTTTATAACTATGAAAAAAATAAATTAGGAATAATAAAAAATGATTGAATTAAAATAGAGTGTTCCGGTACACTGCGTGGCATATCTTGCTCAGCTACACTGTAGACGGGTAAGGAGTGTCACAGTTCCTCTATGTCTTGTCTTTTTTTTCCTTTTTTATTCATGTCATTTGAAGTTGTAGAACTCAAGTTATGGTCAAATAACCACAACTAGTTCATGGTCTCTTTCTGGGTCCAGATTTAGGCAAATTCTAGAGTCCATTTTGTCTAATTAATTGGATATGTTATTGCAACTTTTAGGCCTAATGTTCTTCATAGAAGTTGTTACCCTATGTCTTATGATCACTCAGAGTTTTGAATTACAATTTTTCAAGTTTTTTAGAATTAGTTATAACCAATTAACTCTCCTGGACTCAGGTACCTTGCGTCTACGGAATTCCAGGTTCAGGTCAGTTGCTTTGACTCCCATTTTAGGGTTCTTACACTCGCATTTGGAGGTTAATGTCTAATCAAAGTTGGAGCCCTATTTCTTAGGTTTCCAGAACAGTTTGACTCATTCGATTTGGCATTTCCTAGTGGGAGATATGCTATAAACACTATTATGGGGTCAAGTGGTGGTTTAGTCAAATTCCAGGTTTTGATGTGCTGATTTGTTCTAGCAATTTGGTCAGTTCCCTTAGGTTCCCAGTTCTAGTCAAAACATCAATATTGTAGATCTATGTCTTGTAAAAATTTTAGCATTAGTTTCATTGCATTTGCAATTTTGTCGACCAAGTTATGGCATTTTTGTCAAAACTGATCGGGTAAGCCAATGTCCAACAAATTCTGGGCAGATTATTTTTGGATAGTTTTATTGACCTAACTTGTGCTAACAATTTAACTTGGTGAGAGGCAGATCTGTGTAACACCCCTATTGGCATAGCCTGGTACATCTTATTATTCCGGCGATCGGTGTCGGTCCAGATAAATAAAAGGATTAGAACCACATCTAAGACACCTAGATAAGCTCTGAACACAAATAATTAGTAATTGCTAAATAGTTAAGTATAAAGAAGAAAAACAAAGCATAAAAAGTTAAATGAGTCGGGAGTCACAGCGATGAGTGACCTTCTCGGGAAATGACTGTGAGGTCAGTATAAACTCAAATTTCGAACTAGAAAATGTGGCGTTATGGTCCTTAGGACCATTGCGAACATAGTGGAAAAGAGAAAATCACAAAAAAGAATTCTTAAGCAGGTCAAATAATTAGATTAGGTATCCGGAAGAAATATTGAATTACTTGCAAACCAGATCGAACCGGCGAGAGGCAATTTGGTCAATTTAGCCCTATACCTGACTCCTGACCTAACTATCCAATAAAATCAGAGAAAAGAAAATTTTGGAATCGAGAATTAAATTAAAGAACTAAAGGAAAATTAAATACAAAAGAAAAAAAAAAAGAAAAAGGTTTATTTACATCATGCATGACATAAGCATGATGCAATAAATCTAATATTTAAAAAAAAATAGAAATTTTGGGGATAAATCCTAATAATTAAAAGAAAAAAATAAAAAGGAACAAAATTGGTTTCTTCTTCTTCATTTCAGCCGCCCCACTTCTCTCACTTCTCTCTCCCAAAACTCCATGGAAACACAACTCCAAGCTTTTGTGAACCCAAAAATCTACCATAAAACTTATAGATTTCTTAATTAAATCTTGTCTTTAGACCTTGCTAAGCAACTTAGGAGCAAAAAGAAGACAAGAATCAAAGATTTGAGAGGAAGAAATTTTATCTAAACAAGGTTACTTATCTAAACTTGAAAATTTGTAGTTAAATGATTATGTTCTAGTTTAATTAACTTAGAAATTGTGCAAAATCAAACAAAATCAATTGTTGAGGGGCTAAATAGAAATTTTGGCTAGCTAGGGTTAGGGTTTGATATGAATGAGTTTGATAGTTTTGAATAGTTATTTGAGGTGAATTAGGTGTGTAGATCATGAATGTACACTTTGAAATGCATTAGATTAAACATTATGTGCAGTTAGGGTTTTGAGCACGTGAAAAATTGAAGAAAATTTTGAAAATTGGCCAAATGATGTAGTTGACCTTATTTGAGTTGAGAAATGATCAATTGTGACCATTTGTGGTGTGTATGAATTGTTGGAAACAAGTTCCAATTCGGATAGGTTAAGGTTAATCTGCAGGCAGCTTGACCTAGGTCTCTTTCAAGGACCAAAACTGAAAATTTATCAACCTAATTGGTGTGAGGCCAATTGGGAATGAAAATAGACACAAAATGACACATTTTTCATTTAGAATTATGCCTAGAAAGTGACCATAACTTAGTGAACAATTAGGCCAAATCCGGAATTGGGCACACTGACTTGTACAAAAATGACCAAATGAATAGTAGTTACGTAAATGACCATAACTTGGTCTAGGAAGGTCCAAATGACCTGAATTTTATACCAGTAGAAAGCTAAAACATAGCCCTACAACTTTCATGAAGAAAAAAACCTCAAAATTTGACCATAAGCTATCCAAAAACTCACTTACAATTAACCCACAAAAATTGCCATTATCCAGTAAATGTCCAAAATTCTGGGTAACATTAAGTCTGGCCAGCCATGTTCAAATGGCCATAACTTAGGCTACAAAACTCCAAATGGAGTGATTCAAAAAGAGAAATAAAGTTAAGACAATAAGAAACAACTTCTATGAAGAAAACTTAGCCAAATTACCACAACAAAATGACCAATGGAACAGTGCAAAACAGAGCGCCAAATCTAAAAATTTTGAAATGTCACCTAAGAAACTTAAAGTTTGAGAAAACAACCAAAACCAACAAATTAGGTAACCAAAATGTGGTATGTGGGTGAAATTAAAAGTTCCATACCTATTAAGCATTAAAAAGTCAACAATTTGACTTGAATAGTGTCATAAATAGATTTGAATTTATTTTTGGACTTATGATAAATTATGATACTGAAACACTGTGAAATTGTGTGTTTCAGTTGAAAAGAATACTGGGAAGGAACCCGAAGCATTGAGTCAAGGCCAAGAGGCAACTCGTATAAGGTTTGTGCACAACATAGAAATTTCTTTAAATTTTCTTCTGCAAATTGTTTTGAATGAATTGTGATATTAAATTCTGACTTAATTGTATTGAAATGCTTATTATGCTTTTGAGTTAAATTGTCGAAAGTTTACTTACATGTATTTGAAATGGCAATAAATATTTAGTAAATTGCTAAGACAGTTTTGAAACCACAATGTCATGACCATATATTTGAATGTCTCACTAGCATGACTAGTGGGGGGAATTAGTTTTGAATTTTGATTCATTCTCTGGCTGAAGTGTTGTGGTATGTGCTAGTAGAAAAAGAAATTTGAATGGGTTCACATAGATTGAGCTACCTAGCCTTGTGATTTCTCATAAGCCTCTGGCTATTGAGATGAATATTATTTTGAATGGCATGATATAACTGTGTGTTTTTATGAAATTCATTTTAAGACTTCCTAAATGAAATTATTTGGACTAAAAATTTATAAATCATGTTTTGTATCTATTTTTCATGTTCAATTTAATATTTGAATAAATGTGATTTGAATTATGCATAAACTGTTATTTTTTTATGTTGTGCACCACTAAGTCATAGTACTCAACGATGGCTATTATTACTGTCGCAGATATAGAGACTAAAGGAGTAGTAGAGTGAGCTGCTGAGGATCATGGAGCCACATCCCTGAAGTTTTGTCGGGTATATGTTATACCCTGATTGTAATATTTAGTTTGATGTATGTAAATGTATGTACATGTATAAATTGGTCATGAGTAGTTGTATAGAGTTTGTAATAATATTATTTTGGTTTTGCTAATGTAAAGTTTGGTTGATGAATGTAAATTGTTTTTACTTTAATGAAAAATGAATGGAATTATTGAGTGTTATTTTTTATGATAATTGAATTGAGAAATGATGTTGAATTGTGTTGAGGTAGTAATGAGTTTGGTAAAAAGAGATATTGGAAGTGTTTTACAGGTTTTTGAAAAACTGTTTTCTTAAAATACAGACAGCACTCTGCTGAAATTTTTTCAAAAATTTGCATAAAAATAAAATGGACAAAAATTTTGAACTAGTTTTTAAACTTCTATTAAATGTAAGAAAATGCTCACCACTTCTAAAAGTAAGAAAGTGGTTTTAAAATCCCTTGTAGGGTACTTAATGATTTATCGATAGGTGAAGTTCGGTGGTTCATTAGGTATTCTACGGGATCAAGTTCTGCCTTATAGAGGGGTAAGGTGTGACATGTTTTAGTGGTATCAGAGCGAATTTTTTTAAGTATGTTTCAACTTTTAAATTTGTGTCTTTTCTTTGATAAGTACAACTGCTCATTGTCCTTATTTGTTACATACAGTGCATTATATCATAAATATGAACTAACGGAGGGAAATCTCCTTGTGTTATTTGTTCAGGAGATATCCTAACTTCAGACTAAAATGGAAGAAAGGGATCGCTCAGTTGAGCAATCGGTAGAGGCTGAGGCCTAAGGGGAAGCCCCAGCTCTCCAAAATGTCAGTGGGTCAGTGGCACCAACCCCATAAATGCTACAATTTTCTGCACACTTCGCCCAGCAGATGGCTGCAATGTTTCAACAGATGGCTGGCGGTATGCCTACTAAAGCTCTACCCCTGACTTCTATGGTGCATCCTCAAGCTCTAGTGAGACAGTATGACAAGCTGTTGAAATATGGAGTGACAGAATTCAAGGGTACAGTAGACCCTCTATAGGCAGAGCAGTGGCTAGAGAGGATGGACCGAGTGTTTAAGAAGCTGCACTACCCAGATGAACTAAAATTTGAATATTCAGTGTCTTTGTTGCAAAGGGATGCGTATGACTGGTGGAAGACCATCCCCCACAGTTTGGAAGAACCACCGGTATTGAATTAGGACGACTTCGTCAGAGAGTATAGACAGAAATATGTCCCAAATGCATATGTGTGAAGGAGCAGAAGCATGAAAAACACAAGTTTATACCATTGAATTCAAAAATTTTCACCTAGGGTCACATGCATCATGCAATATTTATTTTTTTCTATTTGATTTCAATGATAAACAACATATTAAAACTCTTTTAATATGTTTTTGGATCTGTATTTTCTATTTAAGATTTTAGAATTAATCAGATTAATTTTAGAACCCTAGATTAAATCAAGAACAAATACACTAATCTCTTGATGCACTGCAGCATATTTATGCCTTTGAAGTGCATCTTCAGGAAACCAGATGTTGTCCCTCTAGCTTGTCCACACCAAGTTCACCTATGGCAACCCTTGAACAGCTTCTAAAGCTTTTTTTATTAATTAAAAATCAAGTTTTACCTTTTAAGAGATCAAAGATGTAAACAGGACACTAGAAACAATTTCTAGTATTTTTAATCAAGAGATTGTTTGCTAATCTCTTAGAATTGACAAGAGATGAAGAAGAAGAGAAGGGAGAGCTTCTTGGGTGGCGGCACCAAAGATATCAGCTGGTGGTTGTATTGTTTTCTTTTCATAACAACACTTATATAGCTAGGTCACCACTTAAACCCTTACCACATGTCACCCTCTGATTGGTTATAGGTTTAATTGACCCAATCACATTGTGCCAAGTGTCAAACCTATATTTAATCTTAATTTTAATCATCTTACATGATTAAAAGACATTTGGCAAGCTTATGTGTAGTGCTATGTGTCACCATCTCATGGTACCACATGTCACCCTGTGAAATGACCAAAATGCCCCTGTGTCTTAATTTTGAGTTCTCAACCCAAAATAATTATTTATCTTCTTCTAATAATTTTATATCAAATATAAATCAATTAATTGATCTTTATTAATTAATTTCTCATTAATTAAATTCATATTTAAACACTTTAAATATAAATTTAACTTATACTGTACATCCAATAACCTAGATTTGGTTTAAAGTCATGCTAGGGACTTTGCAATCTAATTGCAAACCAAACCTATTTAATTAATCAATTAAACTTTTTAATTAATTAATTAAATCATATTTAATTTGGTGATTACTTGTGTATGTGTGTGACTTACTGGGCTCATTACTAATTGGCAATGAGATATGATAGCAACTCTTAATATCATCAGAACTCTTTCTTACCATAAATGATTTCTCTAAATCATTTTATGCACCTCATAGACCATGGTTAACACCTAGCATAACATGCCATGGCCATCCAATCAGTAATAAGTTTTACCTTAAATGAACCTATAATCATATGTTACCATACACTAGAATCTCTCTGTTACAAATTCCCAACTCAAGCTGGAGTCATGGTTTATGTCAAACTTCATTTGCTATGAATATTATGTTCTCTTTTAATTCCAGTTCTTGATGAAAAGGATTTTCTCATCAGAAACTCTTTTCTGATTAAATCTATCTGTCCTGGCCAGGAACTTGAAACATCAAGAATAATTAAATGAACATGAGATTTTATCTCTATTTACTTAGAGGAAAAGATTCTATCTTGATCAACACCTACCTTCGTATATAACTAGTAGGAGCCAACACATACCCATATACCAATACACAGTACAAGTATGAAAGCAGTATTAAACTCAAACCACCTATATACAAGATAACTGTGCTATCTCAGGTCTAAAGATTATATGCACTGATATGATTTATGACAATACATTGACAAGAGTAAACTCTATGTGCTTGTCATAAGTGTCACTAGTTCGGCCTACTTATCATGTATAAGTGCCTATCATGTTTGTCGTATGGCATGAGACTCACCATTCCATCTTATTTATATCTCATTTAAATAACTTGGGAACAAACATGAATACAATCTTTCTGGATAAGTCATGTCCTTATTGTGAAGTATCCTCGATTGTGAACCTATTTATGATACTTTGTACTAGAAATACTGTTGCTCATATTCTTAACAACTTAAGAATAGAATTTCTAACAAAATATCAATGGACCTTTTGTGTTACACATAAATATATTATGTAAATGGAAAAGTGGAAATACCTTTTATTAATAAAAACATGTACAAGATACATACTAAATGATATGCTATAGGGCATACTACTAACAATCTCCCACTAGCACTAGAGCCATTCATTACATTACCTTAGACCCATCTTCTCAAGATGTCAGTCTAGCTGAGTCTATGACATAAGCTTAGTGAATGGATCAGCTGGATTTTCAGTTGATGCTATTTTCTGCATGGCTACATCGCCTCGCCCAACTATTTCTTTGATAATGTGGTAGCGCCTTTCTATGTGTTTAGATTTATAGTGAGACCGGGGTTCCTTAGCCTGTATGACTGCTCCATTATTGTCACAGTGTAGTGGAACTGCTGACTCAATGGAATGAACTACTGCAAGTTTTGTCACGAACTTCTTAATCCAAACAACTTCCTTTGCAGCATCTGATGCGGCAATATACTCAGTCTCGGTAGTGGAATCTGCAGTCGTACTTTGTTTGGAACTCTTCCAACTGACTGCACCTCCATTACAAATAAACACATACCCAGAGGTAGACTTTCTATCATCGATATCTGATTGGAAATCAGAATCAGCATAACCATCCAATTGCAAGTTTCCACCTCCATAAATCAAGAATAAATCCCTAGTTCTTCTCAAGTATTTAAGGATATTCTTGATAGCTATCCTGTGATACCCCTTACCCGTCTACAGTGTAGCCGAGCAAGATATGCCACAAAGTGTCCCGGAGCACCAAGTCATATTTCAATTCAATTTACCCTTTTTACTTATTTATTTCTAATTTTTTATTAATCTAAATTTTTTTGCAAATTTTATAGAAAATTTGGCAGAGTGCCGACTGTAAATTGGAAAAACAGTTCTTCTGAATCTGTTAAAAACACTTCCAATAAAATCATCACATCATTCTCAGTCAACCACCAATATATTCTCAGCAATTTCTCAATTGACTTCAGTATCTCAAAATTTAATTCAATTTATATTACAGTCAACTCAATGAGAAATGCTCACATTATTTATTACTGAACATAGTTCATAGATAATTACATCAAAAGCCAAATTACATAAATTTATAATATACATTGCAGAAGTTTACAAAATACAAAATATCAAAAGTGGCCTAATGTCCTACCAAATGCACTGCAATGTGAGGTGACTTTGAACTCCTAGCACAGATCTGAAGGCTCACCCTGTATGAGGCCTGCTGGACTCCCCAGCTATGTCTCCAGTACCTGCATGTGGCAAAAGCGACGCACTAAGTAATTCTGCGTAGTGGTGATAATAATAACAAAAATAAAGTAAATATGCAGAATGTATGTTTACATTTTTGGTAGACTAAATTTTTGATATTTATTGCAGTATTATTCAATTAAAATTTGGTAAAATTTATTATCATTGCCTGAGTAACCCATACTAGTCGACTGGACTGGATAAACAGATAAACTGGAACTGAGTACTAAGTACCTCGGACCATCACACCAACGGTCACATTGTGTCTCCCGGTGTGTAACAGAACAACTAATAAGCTATAATAATTATCAGGGATGAAACCCAAGTATAATATCTCAATTAACATAGCCAAAGGCTATTTTATCACAAAATGGCACGTGAGGCCATAAAACTCAGAATGGCATGAAGCCATATGTAGTACTCCTAACAGAACCCTATTGGCATGCCAACCTATCCAAACCAATCTTGCTATGTATACTAGGGCATATTACACTTTTAAGTTTCACAATTCTTGAAATTCAAGTTTTGGTGTTACTATTCAATTCATTAGTCAACTAAATGTTGACTTTTACATGGACAATAGGTACATTAGTTTTAATACTCCCAACATACCACATTTTTCATTCTAAATTGCTGGTATTGGTTGCCAATACCATTTCTAAGCTTAATGTTAATTGTTAAAAAATTTCGATTTTCAAGCTTTATGATTACTATTGCATTAGTCATTTTTGTAGTGGGAATTTGGCAAAATGATCAACACGAAAGTTGTTCCTTATTTTGTCTAGTTATATTTCCTTTTTTGAATCACTCTATTTGGAGTTTTTTAACTCAAGTTATGGCTCAAAAACCACAACTGGATGGATTATAATTTTTCCAGAATTTCTGGACTGACCAAATCTATAGTATTTTGAGCAGTGACTGCAAGTCACTTTTTGAATATGTTATGGTTATAATTTGGGTTAGGTTTCCTCATGAAAGTTGTTGGTCTATATCTCAGTTATTGCTGGTAAAATTTCAGGTCAATTGGACCTTTCTACACTGAGTTATGACCAAATGACTAAACACTGTTCATTTGGTCATTTTGCCCAGGCAGAATGCAGGTCACCCGGATTAGGGCAATCTTTAGGTCAACTTGGTTTGATTTTCTAGGCATAGTTTCTTCGCCAAAGTTGTGCCATTATGTGTCTAGTTTCATGTCCAATTGGCCTTGCACCAATTGAACCTCTACAACTCCAGTTATTGTTGCCCAAACCTGCTGGACTCATGCCCAGTCTTACAGCTCACCAAGGGTAGCCACACCAAACTCAATTCCCAGTACACAACCCACTTCATTTTTTATTCAAACAAAACCAAATGGTCACCAATTGACCACTAAAATCTACTTTCATCATCACATGATCAAACTCTCATTTTCATCCCAAACCCTAACTCAACTATGTCAAACCATGCATTATAACTTGCATTTCATTGCTCCACTTAAGATATTAATACCAAGGGCAGCCATGCTACCATTTTAGTTCCATTAAAACCATCAAAATCTTACCCCAACCAAGGCTGCCGAAAATATGGGATGAGCATACATATGGTATTTTTTAAATTCTTTGTAATTTTTGCACTCAATCATACTCCTTTAACATGAATTTAAAGAGAAAATCAAGTTTAGGTCACTAACCTCTAATGGAGTGAAATTCCAACTTGCTAGGGTTCTTCTTTTTCTTTTCTTTTTGCTCCCAAAAGACTCACCAAGATGTAAGAACAACTTTTTGTGTTGGGAACATAGGATTTAGTTAGGTAAAAACCATGGAAATCAAGCTTTGAAAAGCTTGACAATGGTGGCCATGGTGGGAGACTGAAACGGCAAGGAAGAAGGATAAGAGGATTTTGATTTTTTTTTCTTTCATTTTCTGCCCATTAAGTCTTTTTAAACATATTAGTGCCATGTGTCAACATGTGATTGGGTGGGAGATTAGTAATGACATCATAATGATGTCATAATCCTTTTTTTTTCTCATTTTCTATCCTTTTCATGTCTATTTAATTTCAATTAAATATTTAACAATATTTATTCACATTTTATATCATATAAATTATTTATCTAACTAGACAAGTTGGCCAAAAATCATCTCTGAAGACGAAATGACCAAAATGCCCTCCATTTGGCTTAACGAGCCAAAATTGTGTATACCGATAGAAAAAATTTTCTAAGCATTTTCTTGGCATTCTAATGCTATAAGAACCTCAATGACCTTTCTCTGGAATCCTAAAAATTATTTTATAATTTTTCTCTCAGGTCTAGGGTTGTTAACGGCCTTCACCGTCACTTCCCCTTCGGGTTACTCATCACTGGGGTTTCAGCTCGTTTAACCATAGTGTATTTCGTTCCTATAAATTTTCCTTTATTGTTATGAGCATTATTTAGTTTCTTTATAACTCCTCACTCTAGTCTATTTAAAATTTCAAACATTCTAGCTGCCGGGACTGCCATTAGTCACCGGAACAGTAGACTGTACAGACTAGCTAAAGTGAGGATGTTACATATCCAGTGTTCCAAACCTGGATTGGATTGATACCTGCTAGTTAAACAAACAGCATATGAGATATCCAGCCTAGTACACAACATTGCATACCATGTCTCACTGGTAACAATCCTCTTTTGGAATGAAGCATGTTAAATCTCTTTAACACCTTTTCCAAGTATAGACTTTGGGATAAACCAATTATTCTTTTCGCTATATCTCTATAGATGTGAATCCCAAGAATATAGGTTGCCTCCCCTAAGTCTTTCATGAAGAATGCATTTGACAACCATACCATTACAATTGTCAACATGCCTATGTCATTACCCATCAACAGAATATCATCCACATATAAGACAAGGAAAGTGATAGCACTGTCATTAACCTTCTTATATACACATGGCTCACCCTCATTTTTGATAAAATCAAATGACTTAATGGCTTCATCAAAACGGATCTTCCAACTCCTCGAAGCTTGCTTCAACCTATAAATGGATCCCTTTAGCTAGCATACCTTGGAACCATCTTGGGATTCAAAACCCCTAGGTTGTTCAATGAAAATGTTTTCTTCAATGTACCCATTGAGAAAAGCTGTTTTAACATCCATCTACCAAATCTCATAATCATAGTATGTAGCTATTGCTAATAGAATCCTAATTGATTTAAGCATGTCAACAGGGGAGAAAGTCTCCTCATAGTCGATTCCTTGCCCTTGGCGAAATCCTTTCGCTACAAGCCTTGCCTTATAGGTCTCTACCTTTCCATTAGAACCAATTTTCTTCTTGAAAACCCTTTTGTTCCCTGTCACACCCTACTCCCCCATAAGATGCAACATGATCCTGTAGTACACCCAATGAATTATTGTACTTCGCCGGTTGTGTTTTGAGAAAAATAGCTCTTCAAACCTGAAAAGGAAAAACACTCCCAATATTTTTTCTCAAATACAACTCCAATAAACTTCATTTCATCTCACAATTCAATCATTTCATTTTCAAACAAACCTCATCATAAAAGAAACATTTCATTGATCACAAGACTCAAAAATTAATATTACAAAACTAATCAGGTAAATGAAACCTCAAATTTACATTTACAATAATTTACATCTAATTACATACCAAAATATTTTCCAAGAGTTTTTATACAACTGCTCAAATAATTTATATACATATTATTACATGCATACATCAAAACCTGTGTACATGGGTATACCTGGAGCTGATCTGAATGTCTCTTCAAAGAAGCTTACTCAATTGCTCTATGCTCTTTTCACCTGCGACAGCATACAAAGCTATCGCTGAGTGGTGAACTCAGTGGTGGACAACTATAATTTAAAACATAGTACAATATACCTTAACAAAAATTACAGCAATTAATTTGGAAATCTGGATACTCATCAAATTCCAAAACTCTAAATATTCATTGCTAATAATATAAATCATTTGTATAAAATGACTTTGATCACGAAATTCAATTTATCAAATCATAACTAACCATTTAAGGTAATTCCAACAAAATCAATTATACATAAATCATAATTGAAATCACAATTCTTTACTATTCTAAAACATTCTTTATCTCGAAAACCATTCTTTATCACACTAACTATGCAAGACTAATCCGAAAGGGCCATATTCGGGGTGGTTCTAACTCCTTATGGTCGGGGAGGTCAAATCGGATTCTAACTCCCTATGGTCGGGGAGGTCGAATTATCTTGCACAGTACAAACCACAATAATGAATCTTCCGAAAGGGCCATAACATAAAAAAAACTTAGATCTAACCTCTAATAAGAGGAGAATCTAAGCCTGTGCACGTACCATGGTAATCAAAACACAACTAACTCCATTGTCTTCTCAACAAATGAGAGAGACGGGTAATAACCTAGTCAAGCATCTATAGTGATATATAAAATAATATCACAATCCTTTTAGTGAGCATAAATCACAATACAATTTGATTCAAAGTCAATTCCAATATCCAATAATTTTTATGCTCATCACAATTCAAATCATAAGTTTGCATTTTTCCATGCAAATTACCCATCACAATTCAAAACATGTTCTATCACAATTTTCCAAAACATAATTTATTCAATTCACAACAATGCTTAATACTTGAGGAAATACCATTTCACAAAGCTAAATTCATACATACTATAACAATTTCAATAATCATTGAATTAAATCCAATGCTTGTTAAACATAATACATAAGAAAAATATGTCATTAAATCATATGAAATATTCAGAGCAAAATCAGTTAAAAACTAGTTATGCACAAACCTCTGATAAATACCTCTTGGCTCTGACTCAATGTTTCCTTCCCCTTCCCTAAGTCTTTGATAACTAAAACACACAATTTGAAGTGTTTCAGTACTCATTTAAACCGTCTCTAACAATAACGCTTAATAATTAATTTATTGAATTCTATTATTTCCTTAGTCAACCTAAGATGTTGACCCTCGATGCATTCTGGGTGAATTAGGTTTAATGTTACCAATATGTTACATTTTATAGCCCTTTAGTGTTGGTATATGTTACCAATTTCATTTTCAAGTATATTGCATTTTATTGCAATTTGCCAGATTTCAGTATACTAATTTGACCTAGCCGGATGACCTAGTTCCCTCGGTTTTCAGGTTTTGATCCAAACCACAAACTTGTAGGTCTATTTCTTATTGCACACGGAGCAAAATTTCAGGTCATAATGAGTTATGCAGACCATGTTATGGTCAATTTACCAATACTGGACAGAATGCATCAAAATGGTAACTTTAAGTCATTTTTAGGTCACTTTTGGTTCGGCTAGTTTTGGTACCTGAATTTGTGCAAGCTATTTGGCTTGGTCCTGGCCATTTCTAGGCTTTGATGTCTTCATAAGAATTGTAGATCTATGTCTAAACTATTCATGGTAAAAGTTTCAAGTCATTTGTACCTATTTTGAGTGAGTTATGGCCAGAACACTAACTATTGCCCAAATGGTCAATTTTCAGGCTTTGAAGTCACTAATCCGGATTTGGTCATTTTTCAAGTCACCTTCTAGGCAGAATTTTGGTAAGCTTCCTTCATGAAAGTTGGCACATTTTGTGCCTAGTTTCACCTCCAATTGCGCTCATACCAATTGGAGTTACACACTTAAGGTTCTAAGCCAAAACATACACTGCCCTACTACACACTTCTCATCACTTACCAATTACATATTCAACACTTACCAAATTACTTCCTTCATGCCAATTCTGGTTGTAACACCCCTAAGTTCGGTAGTGCGTTCTACTGTTCTAGTGACCAGTGTTGTCCGGACAGCTAGGATGCCTAGAACTACACTTTGATATGAGTGAGGAGACATAAAATAATGAAATACAAGAAAAGAAAATATAAGAAAAACAAAGGAAAAATAATAGCAAAGAAATGTAACCAAGTTAAGCGAGCCGAGAACCCTAGCGATGGGTGATCGCACCGGGAAGTCACGGCGCAAACCGTTGACTAATACAATTTGCGAGGAACCTTGGAAAATATTTTTAGGACTCAAATAAATATTTATTGAAGTATAAATATCATTAGAAATATCAAAGAAAAATTAAATAATTAGTACAAAGAAAAGTGAGAAACCGAAAAATCATGAATGCAACCCGAACAGGGGCATTGTGGTCATTTGACATCTCGAGTTGTCTTTTGACCTAAATGTCCATTAAAAATAAATAATATTACACTTGGAAAATATAATGAAAAATTAATTTAGTGGTACCTAATGTAAATAGTAAAAATGGAGAGTTAAATGTGAGAAAATGAAAGTTAAGATTAAAATAAAAGTTAATTTTGACATAGTACTCCACTAAGTCATTTAAGTGGACCACTAACTCACCCTTTGGACAGCAGATTGAACTTCATCTTCAAGCTCCCAAATTCAGCCAAAAATGGTGAAAAGAAGATCCACCATTGTTGTCCACTTGAAAGCTTCATGCAAGCTTGATTTAAGCTTCGTTCTTGGCACCTTTCTTTACTAAAAGTAACCACCACACCATGGGCAGTAGATAGGCAGCAAGAAGACCAAGTTTTGGAGAGGTTTTGAAGAATTTCCAAAGTGGTAAGTTTGTATTTTTGGGTTATTGCTTCATTAAAGTTTGTAAGGATGTTATGGGTGTTTGATTTATGGAGAAATTTTTGAGGTTTGATGTTGAATGGGGATATGTACTTGTGGCAGCCATGGAAACACCTTGAAGGCAGTTTATTTTTTCTTGTAAATGGTGAATTAAATAATTGATTAAATGTATAATGTGTAGGAAATTGTTTGGGTGATGTATACTTAGTATATGTAAATGTGAAATGAAATTTAAAGCTTGGAAATTAATGGAATGTAAATGTACCATTGTGGCAGTTTGTTAGCTCTTGAAGAATTCTGAAATTTATGTTTGGTTTATAGAATAATGATGTTAATTTGTGATAGGGGTTATGGCAGTTTGAGTGCATATATGATGGTGTGAAGTTGGACATGTAAATGAGTATGAATTGGTGATTGAATTGTTATAAATTGAGTTGGACAAATTCTGCACTTGTTGGTGCACATTGAATGTAATTGTAAGCTGCCAAAATGACCTATAATATGTTGTAAATTATGTTTAGGTTATGGTACAACCAGAATTGACTTGAATGTTGAGTTTCGTAAGTGTTAGGAGTGATCCTTGATGTGTATGAAAGAAATGCAATAAGGCAGTTTGAGTTTTAGGCCTAGAACTTTGAGTGTGTGGCTCCAATTGGTATGAGAACAATTGGAGGTGAAACTAGGCACAGAATGTGCCAACTTTCATGAAGGAAGCTTGCCAAAATTCTGCTTGCAAGGTAGCTTGAAAAATGACCGAATCTGGATTAAGTGCAATTGAGGCCTAAAAATTGACCATTTGGGCAGCAGTTAGTTGTTAGGCCATAACTCACTCAAAACAGGTCCAATTGACCTGAAATTTTGACCATGAATAGCTAAGACCCATATCTACAAGTCTTATGATGACACCAAAGCCCAGAAATGGCCATAAGCAAGTCAAACAGCTTACACAAATTGGGATCCAAAAACTGGCCGAACCTAAAATGACTTAAAGTGACCTAAAGTGACCAATTTTGATGCAATTTGACCAGCAATAGTAAAATGACCATAACTTGGTCTACATAACTCAGAATGACCTGAAATTTTGCCCCACGTTCCATAAGACATAGATCTACAAGTTTGTAGTTTTGACCGAAACCCGAAAACTGAGGAAACTAGGTCGTCAGGCTAGGTCAAACTAGTATCCCGGAATCCAGCAAATTGCAAGAAAATGCAAGATACATGGAAATGAATTTGGTAACATGTACCAACCCTAAAAGACTACCGAATGTGACATATTGGTAACCTTAAAACCTAATTCACCTAGAATGCATCGAGGGTCGACATATTAGGTTGACTAAGCAAATAATAGAATTCAGTAAATTAATTATCAAGCATTATCGTTAGAGACAGTTTAATTAAGTACTGAAACACTTCAAATTGTGTTTCTCAATTAGCAAAGACTCAGGGAAAGGGAAGGAAACACTGAGTCAAGACCAGGAGACAGTTATCAGAGGTTTGTACAATGATTATTTCTTTTGAATTTTTCAATTGAAATAAATTATTACTATTTGTATATTATTGTTTTCAATTATGGAAATGTGTTTGAATGGATTCTTATTGCTTGAAAAGCATTGTAAGTGGTTTGAAACTGTGGAAAAATTGATTTAGTGTGATTTGTGAATATTTGAAGTTAATTATGAATTATGTTGCCATTTTGTGAATGAATTTATGAGTTTAGAAATTTATTGGATTCTCACGAATCATTTGAATAAAGTGTTTGGAATTGATTTTGTGTTCATACTTAGCATGACAGTATCATATCATTCCTTCTCCATTTATGGGGTTGTGATCATTTATTTTCCTTCTCCATTTATGGAGTCGTGATTGTTTATTTTTCTCCCTCTCTGGTTTACCAGTTGAGGTGATCGGATGAGTACTCATTATATAGCTAGCTCCCTTCCTCATTGATTTCGATTAGTGGGGTTGTGATTGCTTTGTCATAGTGTACAACGCGGCATTGATCGGAAATTTTGTGTCATGGCTTAAGTTGTGAATGAATTGGCAATACTGTATTCTTAAATTATTCGACTAAATTGTGTTATTATGAGATTTGATCATTTATGAAATGGAGTTTAAATTCTTATTGACATTCATTGTCTTTTGAATTTAACCATGTTTTGACTATTGAGATTTATTGTGATATTGTGAATTGGAGTTTAAATTCTTATTGACATTCACTGTCTTTTGAATTTAACTATATTTTGATTACTGAGATTTAATGTGATATTGTGTTAAATTCCTTATGACACTCATTGTTTTGAATTTAACTATGGTTTTATGTATCCATCATTTATATGATTTATGAAATTTGATTTAAAGTTGTATTTGTTAATGTTGTGCACCACTGAGACATTGTCTCAGCGATAGCTTTCCATTCTTTATCGCAGTGGTAGACAGATGGAGCGAGCGTGAGACTAATTTGCTAGTGCATTGATTAGAGATCATCGGGTATATTGAGTATACCACATTTTGCATTTGTCTTGTAATGTATGTTCCTTTGTATGTATATATTGTTCTTGGTTTTGAGCAGTTGTAAATTAAAATTGTACATTGAAGTTGTAAAGTAAATTATGAGTATTTTGACTTGTAAAAATTGTATTATCTTTCTTTTATCTCAGTCTTTGAAAAATTACTGGGGATTTGTGTTGAGAAATATGTTGTATTGAGAAATATGTTGGAGTTGAGATTTGGAAATATATTGAAGTGCTTTTTACAGGTTTTTGAAGAACTGTTTTGTCCAAAATACAGATGGCACTCTGCCAAAATGTTTACAAAAATTATTAATAATTCAAATGTGTTAGCTCTTTCACTTAAGTTCAAAAAATTTTTTTAACACCTGTAAATAGTGCTCACCACTGTAAAAAAGAAGTAAGAAAAGTTTTAAAATCCCTTGTAGTGTATTTAATGGGTTATCAGTAGACGAAGTTGGTAATTCATTAGGTATACTACGGGATCATGTTATGCCTTACAAAGGGGTAGGGTGTGACACTGGTTTGTACCTTACCATTAACACCTTTAACAACACATTTTTGGTCATTTTGGATAGCTTGTAACTATTCTCAATATCCACACTATAATACAGAATTTTCCAAAGTCCATTTACATCATTTAACCACATGAACATACCCCATTTACGTACCCAATTCCAAACCATTATATACATATCTATGCTGCCATCAATAACAACATCTTAAACAACCATAAACAAGTGAAAACAAGCTACATATACTGAATTTCCATGGCTACCAAAATGTACATCTCTATTAAAACATCAAACTTCAAAAATTCTTCCATAAATCAACTACCCACAACCTTGGTTACACTTTTAATGAAACAAGAATTGAAAACACTCACTTACCACTTTTGAAGTTCTTCAAAACCTCACCCAAACTTCTTCTTTTTGCTGCCAATGTTTTCCTCAAGCTGAGTATGCAAGGTTTAATGAAGGATTTATAGTGAAAGGAAGCTTGAATCATGGATGCATGGGTGTGGATGGGAGTTTGGCCATGGAGTCTCCCATGGAGTTCATTTCGGCCACACTTCCAAAAGTTGAAAATGACAGAATTTTCTGTCCAAAGGTTGATTAAAGGTCCACTTAAGTGATGTTAGTGGAGCACTAATTGATTAAAAATCTATTTTAATGTTAAACTTTCCAATTTTTGTAATTTGGCCACCACACTTTCACTATTTACATAATGTATCTTATTTTAATTTTTCATGCTATTTTCAAAGTTTAATATCATTTATTTTTAATGGACATTTAGGTCAAAAGAAAACTCGGGGTGTTAAATGACCACAATGCCCCTATTCGGGTTGCATTCTCGATTTTTTGGTAACACCGAGTTTTGTCGTTTCCTTGATTTCTCGTTTTTCTAGGTACTAATTAATTAATTTTTCCTTGATATTTCTAATGAAATTTATACTCCAATAGATGTTTATGTAAGTCTTAAAAATATTTTCCAGGGTTCCAAGCGATCCAGGGATAGCCAACGGTCCACGCCGCAACTTCCTAGTGCGGTCAGATGAAGCTCAAGCCATCTACTTCAAAAGATAGTAAGAAGTTTGCTGATGATCAATCAGAAAAAAACAAACAGCCCATCGCTATGGTTTTCAGCTCGTTTAACTTGGTTACATTTCATTGCTATTATTTTTTCTTTGTTTTTCTTGTATTTTCTTTTCTTGTATTTCATTATTTTATGTCTCTTCACCCATATTTAAGTGTAGTTCTAAGCATTCTAGCTGTATGGACAGAAACTGTCATCGGAACAGTAGAACGCACTATCGAACATAGGGGTGTTACATTCCCTATAGGTACAATACCTTCAGGTGGGACAACAAGATCCCAAACTTGATTCTTATACATGGAATCAATTTTGGATTTCATAGCATCAATCCATTTTGAACAGTCTATATCTGATATAGCTTCTTCAAAAGTAAGTGGATCATCTCCATGATCTACTTCTTCATGAGTAAACAACTCTTGTTCTTCTTCATGAAGGAAACCATATCTCACTGGTGGGTGAGATACCCTGGTTGTTATACGAGGAGCAGCTGTAGATGTTGCATTAATGGGTGTAGGTTGACTAGATGGATCTATATCCATCTGATCTGTTGGTTGGTCAGAATTCTCAAATTCTAACTCTATTTGCCTTTCTTTTCCTCCTTCTTGAACAAACTGTTGTTCAAGAAATGTAGCATCTCTACTTATGATAACCTTTTGTGAAGTAGGAAAATAAAATAATATCCAAAACTAACTTTTGTATATCCAACAAATTGACCCTTTTCTGATATGGTTTCCAATTTATCAGTGTTCAGCTTTTTGATATAAGCTGGACAACCCCAAATCTTAACATGCTTAAGACTTGCTTTTCTTCCATGCCATATCTTATAAGGTGTGGAAGAAACCGATTTTGAAGGAATCCTATTTAGAATATACAAAGCTGATTCTAATGCAAATCCCCAAAACGAGATTGGCATATCAGTATAGCTCATCATGCTACGTACCATATCCAATAGAGTATGATTTCTCCTTTCAGATACACCATTTAGCTGTGGTGTTCCTGGAGGAGTCAGGTGGGAAACAATGCCGTGTTCTCTCAAGTATTCATTAAATTCAGTACTCAAATATTCACCTCCATGATCTAATCGAAGAGCTTTAATACTTTTTCCTGTTTGATTTTCTACTTTAGATTTAAATTCTTTGAACTTTTCAAAGGATTCATGTTTGTATTTCATCAAATATAAATACCCAAACCTTGATTTATCATCAGTAAAGGTAATAAAGTAATGAAAACCGCCTCTAGGCATTTCCTTAAATGGACCACATACATCACTATGTATTAGCTCCAAAATATTTTTAGCCCTTAGCCCTTGTCCAACAAAGGTGTTCTAGTCAATTTTCCCTTAAGGCAAGATTCATAAGTTGGAATAGGTTCAGAGCCCAATGAGGATAGAATCCCTATTTTCTCCAATTTTGCAATCCTATCTTCTGCAACATGACATAACCTTAAGTGCCAAATATATTTTGAAATTGAGTTGATTTTCACCATCGCATTACATTCATTTAGATCACTTGCATTCATTTTGTGCTTGTCATTATTATCTAAATAATAAAGACCATCATTCATATAACCTGAACCAACATATTTATTTCCAAAATAAATATTGCAAACATCATCTGTGAACTGAAATTCATAGCCATTTCTAATTAAAATAGATATAGAAATAATGTTCTCAAAAACATCAGGTACATATAAAATATTATCCAAACATAAAACATGTCAAGACATGTAAAAAGATTTAGATCCTATGGCTAAAGCTTCAACAGTTGAGCCATCGCCAATCCGGAGTCTAACATCTTGAGAACGCAAGCTGCTGCTATTTGCTAGTTCCTGCATATCATAAAAAATGTGAGAACTGGTACCAGTATCTAAAACCCAAGCTAGAGATGAACTTTGAGTATCATCAGATTCTAAATAATAAGTTATAGACATACTTTCTGAAGGTTTATCCTTCTTGTCCTTCAGATAAGCAAGATACTCTGGGCAGTTCCTTTTCCAATGCCCATCCTTTTGGCAGTGGAAATACTTTCCTTTGCCTCCATCAGCTTTAGACTTCCCTTTCTGTTTAGCTATTTTCTCGAAAGGACCAGGAATATGAGATTTCTTTTTCTTATTGCCCTTCTTCTTGTTGGACTTTCCAGTAGAAGAAGATGCAATCAAAGCTACCTCTTTCCCTTTATTACCCGACATATTCTTTTGGGCAATAACTGGCATGTTAAGTAAAACATCCAAGGTGCATTCCTATTTAGTCATATGGAAATTTGTTACAAAATTCCCAAAAGACTCTAGAAGGCACTGAAGGATCAAATCCATCTGTAGTTGGAAATCCATGTTGAAGTCAAGATGTTCCAACTGCTTAAACAGCCGAATCATCTTGTGGACATGATCCCCAACATTATGTCCCTCAAACATCCTCATACGGAATAGCTGTCTATATATCTCATACATAGCATTCCTGTTGTGCTCACCATACAACTCTTGTAGGTGAAGGAGGATCTCACTCCCACTCTGCATGTTCTCATGCTACTTCTGTAACTCATTACTCATGGAAGCAAGCATGTAGCACTTAGCTCTCATATCATGCTCCTTCGACTTATCCAAAGTTTCATGTTCCACTTGAGTGGCCTCTAGAGGTAAGGGACCAGGAACATTTGAGTATAGAACATATCCTATATGTTCAAGGTTTAGGACAAGTTTCAAATTTCTTAGCCAATCAGACAGATTAGGTCCTGTCAACTTATTGCGATCAAGTATGCTTGCAAGGATATTAGATGCTGGTGGTTGTTCTGTGCTCATTATTATCAGAAAAATTAACTGCAGAAAATAACCAGATTAATTTGTAAATGTATCATGTACCAAAATGATTATGGTCTTTTAATCAAATTGGTCCTCCCACTAACTTAGCGAATCCTACACTTCCAAAGTAGAAAACGGAAACCCTAGTTGGATGGATTTCTAGTGGGTGATTGAATTCTTATAATTCTATTGATCATCCTCAAGTACAACCATTATTGGAATTATAATAAACTATAAGTGAATAACTCCTTGCCCATCACATCTCATGTGAGGTTCAATCCTTTACCTAGCCCCTAATGCTCAAAATCTCAGGTACATCCATTATTGACTTATCTTGCATTAGTTAAGTTGATCCCATTAAGTCAGTAATTATGCAAATAATTTTAAGGTCCTCAGATACATCCAATATTGGCCACCAAACCATTTACATATTTACAACATCTCATGCTTAACAATTATTCTTAAGAATATCTCTTAAATTAATTGCATCTTATGCAATTATTTAAAATTTCTTAAAATAATTGCCCAATGGAGGGCCCATGTTATAATTACTTTAATTATAGCATTTCCAACTTAATTATTTGTTTGGAAGATTTTATGGTCATCCTAATTACTATTAAGGTCTCACTTTGCACATTATCCATTTAGCATGCATATATCACATACTTGCATACATTCCCATAAATCTCATGCATTCATGGATAAGCAGTAAATATGGTATGATCATGGACTTTCTAAGGGATTCAATTATGAGCCACCAAGAATTGAATCAGGGCATTCCTAGGTACATTTCATTCATTCATATTAGAAGAGTTGGTGAAGGAGTACATAATCAACACTTGATATTGAATTCCTCCCACTGGTCCCATCAATGCTCTTGACCTCCTTGATCTTCTTGCAATCCAATTACATAGTAATGCTTGGCATACCAAGGCGAATTTACAGGAACTTAAATAAATGAAATTACAACCCAAAATTATTTCAACCTTAATAATACTTGCCCAAAATAAATTAAAATAAATAAATTAATTTACAATCCCAAAGAAACGTAAAAGAAATAAATCTAATCACATTGGTCTTTTATAGTCCATGATCATCCATCATGCATATCACTATTTAACAAATAAATAAAACATACATACTTAAATTAAATTGAATATCTCATATTCAACTTAAAAATCAAGATTTGAATATGATTCAAAAAAATTTAAAAATTCAAATTTGAATCACATTCAAACAAATTTAAAAATTCATATTTGAATCACATTCAAACAACCTTAAAAATTCAGATTTGAATCACATTCAAACAATTTTTAAAAATCAGATTTGAATCACATTCAAACAAATTTTAAAAATTCAGATTTGAATATTATTCAAACAACTTTAAAAACTCATATTTGAATATGATTCAAACAACTTTAAAAAATTTAGATTTGAATAACATTCAAACAACTTTTAAAATTCAGATTTGAATCATATTCAAATAATTTTTAAAATTATGATTTGAATCAAAATTTAATTATGTGATTAAAACTACTAATTAAAAAATTTAATTAGTCATAGGATAGGCCTTAGAACATACAATAATTGCAGAATTTAAACCCAAACCTTGTGCCACAATTGGATGAACATTGTTGCCGCCACCTATGGTGGCTTCACCATGTGTGCCGCCACACATCCTTTGCAACCAGCAATGGATCGATCATGTCATGATCAAATCACACAATTAAATCATATAATCAACAATCTAAAGGGGAAATATAGTGGCTCTGATACTGACTAAAGGAGCAGAAGCATGAAAAACACAAGTTTATACTATTGAATTCAAAAATTTTCACCTTGGGTCACATGCATCATGCAAGATTTATTTTTATCTATTTGATTTCAATGATAAAGAACATATTAAAACTCTTTTAATATGTTTTTGGATCTGTATTTGCTATTTAAGATTTTAGAATTAATCAGATTAATTTTATAACCCTAGATTAAATCAAGAACAAATATACTAAACTCCTGATGCACTGCAGCGTATTTGTGCCTTTGGGATGCGTCTTCAGGACATCAGATGTTGTCCCTCTAGCTTGTCCACACCAAGTTCACCTATGGCAGCCCTTGAACAGCTTCTAAAGCTTTTTCTATTAATTAGAAAATCAAGTTTTGCCTTTTAAGAGATTAAAGATGTAAACAGGACACTAGAAACAATTTCTAGTATTTTTAATTCAAGAGATTGTTTGCTAATCTCTTGAAATTGATGAGAGATGAAGAAGAAAAGGAGGGAGAACTTCTTGGGTGGTGGCACCAAAGATATCAGCTGCTAGTTGTACTGTTTTCTTTTCATAACAACACTTATATAACTAGGTCACCACTTAAACCCTTGCCACATGTCACCCTCTGATTGGTTATAGGTTTAATTAACCCAATCACATTGTGCCAAGTGTCAAACCTATATTTAATCTTAATTTTAATCATCTTACATGATTGAAAGACATTTGGCAAGCTTATGTGTAGTGCCATGTGTCACCATCTCATGGTGCCATATGTCACCCGTGAAATGACCAAAATGTCCCTGTGTCTTAATTTTGAGTTCTCAACCCAAAATAATTATTTCCCTTCTTCTAATCAATTTATATCAAATATAAATCAATTAATTAATCTTTATTAATTAATTTCTCATTAATTAAATTCATATTTAAACACTTTAAATATAAATTTAACTTATACTATACATCCAATAACCAAGATTTGATTTTAAGTCATGCTAGGGACTTTGCAATCTAATTGCAAACCAAATCTAATTAATTAATTAAACTCTTTAATTAATTAATTAAATCATATTTAATTTGATGATTACTTGTGTATGTGTGTAACTTACTAGGCTCATCACTAATTAGCAATGAGATATGATATCAACTCTTAATATCATCAAAACTCTTTCTTACCATAAATGATTTCTCTAAATCATTTTATGCACCTCATAGACCATGGTTACCACCTAGCATAGCATGCCATGGCCACCCAATTAGTAATAAGGTTTACCTTAAATGAACCTATAATCATATGTTACCATGCACTAGAATCTCTCTGTTACAAAATCCCAACTCAAGCTAGAGTCATGGTTTATGTCAAACTCCATTTGCTATGAATATTATGTTCTCTTTTAATTCCAGTTCTTGATTAAAAAGATTTTCTCATCAGAAACTCTTTTTTGATTAAATCTATCTGTCCTAGCCAGAAACTTGAAACATCAAGAATAATTAAATGAACATAGGATTTTATCTCTATTTACTTAGAGGAATAGATTCCATCTTGATCAACACCTACCTCCATATATAACTAGTAGGAGCCAACACTTGCCTATATACCCATACATAGTACAAGTATGAAAGCAGTATCAAACTCAAACCACCTATATACAAGATAACTATGCTATCTCAGGTCTAAAGATTATATGCACTTATATGATTTATGACAATACATTAACAAGAGTAAACTCCATGTGCTTGTCATAAGTGTCACTGGTTCGACCTACTTATCTTGTATAAGTGCCTATCATGTTTGTCATATGGCATGAGACTCACCATTCCATCTTACTTATATCTCATATAAATAACTTGGGAACAAACATGAATACAATCTATCTGGAAAAGTCATGTCCTTATTGTGAACCTATTTATGATACTTTGTACTAGAAATACTGTCACTCATATTCTTAACAACTTAAGAATAGAATTTTTAACAAAATATCAATGGACCTTTTCTATTACACATAAATATATTATGTAAATGAAAAGTGAAAATGCCTTTTATTAATAAAAATATGTACAAGATACATACTAAATGATATGCTCTAGGGCATACTACTAACAATGTGGATAAAAAATTGTAAGAATTTCTGAGTCTAAAGCAAGGGAACATGTCAGTGGCAAAGTATGAGAGGCAGTTCTCTCGCTTAAGCCACTATACTGGGAGTTTCCTATCTACCAGCAAAGAAGGTGTAAGAGATTTGAGACCGGTTTTAAGCCCAGTCTGAGGATGCAAGTAGTGGGATTCAGACATAGTAACTTCTCTGAGCTCATCTCTTAGGCACTTGAATTAGAAAGGATTGAATTAGAAGCGATACCAGAGAAAAAGAAATAAGAGATGACTGAGAAATCAGAGAAAGATAAAGGGGAAAAATTAGTAGAGTAAAGTCCTAGTGGTACATCTGGAAAGAAGAAAAAATTTTGGGGTACCAAGCAGAGGTAGAGGTGGAAGGTTCAGAAGGGGCAGATTTTCCGGACAGAGACCACCTAGATCTAGTCAGTAGTCGACCAAGGGTTCATATCCTCCCCACCCCTGTGAGACTTGTGGTAAGACTCATGGGGGAGAATGTTACTGGGCAACAAGAGCTTGCTTTAACTATGGAGGCAAGGGCATCTTGTTAAGGACTGCACCAGTGCCTCTAGATTTGGTCCAGCTCCTACTACTGCAGAAGGATCCATTCAGAGTGCTGCTACCAGAGGTTCACAACCGGTTAACAGGGGAAGAGGCATAGGTAGAGGCAATGCTTCTGGCAGTCAGGGTACTATTAGCCGGTCAACACAAGGGACTGCTCCAGCCAGAGTTTACACAATGAGACAATAAGAAGAGGCTGAGACTTCCGATATCGTACCCAGTACATTCTCTATCTCTGATCAAGATGTATTTGTACTGTTTGATCTGAGTTCTACCCACTCATATGTTAGTGCTAGCATAGTTAGTTCCCTTGCAGTTCCGTGTGCCAAAATGGATTTTGAAGTGCTAGTAACTAATCCGTTAGGATAAGAGGTCTGGGTCAATAGAATGAATAAATATTGTGCTTTGGTGATCCAAGGACATATTTTTCTGTCAGATTTGATTGAAATGCCCTTCAGAGATTATGATATCATATTGGGCATGGATTGGTTAGCCAGGCATCACACCATGATTGACTGTAGACTGAAGACAATGACTTTTGGTCTCCCTCTATATGGTGATATGGTAATACATGGGGAGAGGCAGTTCCTGCCATTAAACATCATTTTGGCTGCACTAGCTAGAAGGATGATCAAAAAGGGGTGTGAAGCATATGTGGCACATGTGATAGACACCCAAGTGGGGAGTCCAACACTTAGGGACATCCCTATATTATGTGACTTTCTGGATGTGTTTCCTGATGAATTGCCAGGATTACCTCCAGAAAGAGAAGTGCAGCTTGAAATTGATGTTATGCCTGGTGTAGACCCAATTTCCATAACACCATATAGAATGGCACCAGCAGAACTGAAAGATTTGAAAGTGCAGTTGCAAGAGTTGCTTAATAAGGGCTTTATCCGCCCTAGTGTGTGACCTTGGGGAGTGCCAGTGTTGTTTGTTAAGAAGAAGGATGGCACTCCCCGCTTATGTATTGACTACTGGCAGTTGAATAAGGTGACAATAAAGAATAGATATCCATTAACCCACATTGATGACTTGTTTGATCAGTTGAGGGGTATAGCTGTGCTCTCCAAAATTAACCTGAGATCAAGTTATTATCAGCTGAAAGTACAAGAGCAGAGTATTCCTAAAACTGCCTTTAGAACCCATTATGGCCATTATGAGTTCTTGGTCATGCCATTCGGGTTAACTAATGCTCTGGCTGCTTTTATGGATCTGATGAACACTATCTTCAGACCATACCTCGATCAGTTTGTTGTGGTATTCATAGATGATATATTGGTTTATTCATGGAGTGCAGAAGAGCATGATAGACATCTGTGGATTATACTGTAAACCTTAAGGGAAAAACAGTTATACGCCAAATTATCGAAGTGTGAGTTTTGGCTGAAGGAAATATCCTTCTTAGGGCACGTAGTATCGACAGAGGGCATCAAGGTAGATCCAAGTAAGATAGAAGCTGTCCTTAATTGGAGACCACCTAGAAATTTCATTGAAATTCACAGTTTTCTGGGCTTAGCTGGATACTACCACCGATTTGTAAAAGGGTTCTCCATGTTGACATCTCCATTGACTAAGATACTCTGAAAAGATGTGAAATTTCAGTGGACATATAAATGCGAACATAGTTTTGATGAATTAAAGAGATGTTTGACTGAGGCTCCAGTCCTTACTTTACCTACCCCAGGTAAAGAGTAAATTATTTACAGTGACTCTTCTCATAATGGGTTAGGCTGTGTACTGATGCAAGAGTGAAATGTCATTGCCTATGCATTATGCAAGCTGAAACCGCATGGGAGGAATTATCTGACACATGACTTGGAGTTAGCAGCTATTATGTTCGCTCTTAAGATTTGGAGACACCATTTGTATGGGGAAAAGTGCTACATCTACACAGATCATGAGAGTTTCAAGTATCTGGACACTTAGAAGGAGTTGAATTTGAGACAGAGGATATGCTTAGAGTTGATAAAAGACTATGATTTTCTGATAGACTATCAGCTAGGGAAAGCTAATGTGGTGGCGGACTCCTTAAGTCGCAAGACTATGGCAAGTCTATGGGTTACTCCTTTGTCTATGATACATGAGTTGAGAGTATTGCATGCAAGCTTAGAGATTAATGATGAGGGGAAAACAACAGTTGCATGGCATTTACAGCCAGTGTTGATTGATCAGATCAGAATGGCTACACAGAATGATCAGAAGTATCAGAAGCTGTTAGAAGAAGTCAGACAGGGCAAGAAGCCAGAATTATCAGTGAGAGATGATGGTCTATTGCTACACCAGGGCAAAATGTGTGTTCCTAATAACGTTGATTTGAAACATATAATTTTGAAGGAAGCACATGAGTCTCCTTTTATTATGCACCCTGGTGGCACAAAAATGTATAAAGGGCTGAAAGAGCACTACTAGTGGATGGGTATGAAAAGAATGTAGCAGAATTTGTTTCCAAATGCCTAACTTGTCAGCAAGTAAAGGCAGAGCATCAAGTACCAGCTGGTTTGTTACATCCATTACCAGTACCGAAATGGAAATGGGAGAGAATAACTATGGATTTTGTGATGGGACTTCCGAAGACACAGAAGAGTCATGATGCAGTATAGGTTATAGTTGACAGACTGACCAAGTCTGCTCATTTTCTGCCTGTCCGAATGGACTACAGTTTAGAAAGATTGGCCATGTTGTACAATGATGAGGTAGTAAGACTGCATGGAGTGCCAGTATCCATCGTATCAGATAGAGATCCTAGGTTCACTACTAAATTCTGGAGTAGTCTTCAGAGAGCCCTAGGAACTAGATTGAACTTTAGCATGACATTTCACCCACAGATAGATGGCCAGTCTAAAAGGGTAATTTAGATATTGGAGGACATGCTACGGGCTTGTGTGATTGAGTTTGAGGGCAGTTGGAACACACACTTGCCTTTGATTAAGTTTGTTTACAACAATAGCTACCAATCAAGCATTGGGATGCCTCCATATAAAGCTTTGTATGACAGAAAATGTAAAACCCCGTTGTGTTGGGATGAGGTAGGCGAAAGAAAGATGATTGGGCCAGAAATTGTGCAGCAAACTGAAGATAAAGTCAGATTAATCAGAGATCGACTTAAGACTACATCAGACCGTCACAAGTCCTATATTGACCTAAAGAGGTGAGATAGTGAGTATCCAGTGGGTAATAAAGTATTCCTCAAGGTTTCTCCTAGGAAGAAAATTATGAGAATCGGTAGAAAGGGGAAACTAAGTCCTCATTTCATTGGGCCATATGAGGTTCTTGAGAGAGTGGGTCCTTTGGCACATCATTTGGCACTACCTCCAGAGTTGGAGAAGATACATAACATTTTCCATGTGTCTATGTTAAGGAGGTACAGAACTGACCCATCTTATTTACTACTAGTAAAAGAGATTGAAGTGAATCCAGACCTCACATATAAGGAAGAACCCATAGAGATTCTGGCTTATGAGGTGAAGCAGCTACAGAACAAGCAAATACCGTTGGTAAAAGTGTTGTGGAACCATCATTCGGGTTAGGAGGCTACTTGGGAACGAGAGGAGGACATGAGGAGATAGCACCCACAGTGGTTCAGAGATTGATACCAGGTAAAATTTCATGATGAAATTTATTTTATGGGGGGGAGAATTGTAACACCCTTATTGGCATAGCCTGGTACATTTTACTATTCTGGCAACCGGTGTAACACCCTCTCCGTAGCAACTCCGTACATTCTACTGTTCCGGTGACCGGTGTCGGTCCGGACAGCTAGAACGTCCGGAAAAATATTTAAACTAAAGTCAGAAACCATAATTAACTCAAATATTAATAAGAAAAATTTAGTAAAAATGTTAGAAATAAAATACAACTAAGTCAAGTGAGCCGGTGCCCAAGCGATGGGTAACCAGAGGTAAGTTGCGGTTCTCGCAATGAGGAGCCCTAGACCCGGGAAAAAATTCATAAAATAATTTTTGGGACTCCAGAGAAGGGTCATTGAGGTTCCTATGGCATTAGAATGCCAAGAAAATATTTAGAAATATTTTTCAATCAAGACTGAACAATTTTGACCCGTTAAGCCAAGCGGAGGGCATTTTGGTCATTTACTTCAGAGGTGATTTTTGGCCGACTTGTCTAGTTAAGTAAATAATTAATATGACATAAAATATGAATAAACATTACTAAAAATGAAATTGGAAATGAGTAGTGGATAAAAGAAAAGGAAAATGAAATAAAAAGCAATTTATGACATCTTGATGATGTCATTTAAAAGCCATAACCAATCACAATTAAGTAACCATTTGACTAATTAATAAAAGAGATAAATAAAGACCAAGGAAGAACAAAAACAAGCAGCCATCTTCTTCTTCAAAACGTGATCCTCTCCTCCATAACCCTCCATGGAAGTTTTCTTTAATTACTTCCATTTTCCTATGAATTCGCACTGTAAAACCCTAAGTCCCTTCACTGAAAGCTTGTCTCTACCTCTTGGGAAGTGTTTGGCAGCCTAGAAAGTGAAGGAAAGTGAAGTTTTAGCTTGGAAAATTCTGCCCTACAAGAGGTTAGTGCACCTATCTACTTAAAACTTTTATTTTCTATGTTAGGGACTTGAAACCAACAAGTATTTGTGAATGAAATGAACCAAACTCATATGTATGACCATTAGAGAATTCGGCAGCCCTATTGAAGGTATAGGAATAAGTGTTTTGTTGGTCTTAGAGTGGACTAAAAATGATGTTTAGGATATATATATATATATATATATATATATATATATATATATATATGGATGATGAATTGGTATGCTAACTAAGGCATCTTGTAGAAATTATAATGTGAAGCTAGGGTTTTGGGGAGTGAAAATTGGCTTGGCTTATGAAATTGTTAAAGAACATCCTAATGGTCAATTAGTGACCATTTGAAGGAATTTGACCTTAATTGGGACTGAAATAAAGCATGGCAAAGGGAATGAGTGTGCTGCCTAGAGGGTGCAGAATGATGATTGAAATTTCAGTCCACTTAGGCAGCCATAACTTTGGCTGTGTAGGTCTAATTGGTGTTTGGCCAATTGGACATGAAACTAGGCTTAAAATGGCACATTTTTGCTGAAGAAACCATGCCCAAAAGACCAAAGCAAGAGGACCAAAAGTTGGCCCCAATCCGGATACCCTGCAATAACACCTGCAGAATGACCAAATGAATAGTAACTGTTCATTTGGCCATAACTCACTGTAGATATGGTCAATTGACCTGAAATTTTTACAGCAACAAGATATGATATAGACAAACAACTTTCATGAAGAAACCTATCCCAAATTACGCCATTAACCCATTCAAATTATTGAACAAAGTTGAGTTATCAAACCTGCAACTCTGTAGATTTACATTTGAACAGTAATGTTTGGATGGCTATAACTCTCTCTAGACAACTCGGATTTAGGCGATTCTTGAACCGATGGAAACCTAAGGCATGGTAGAACATTTCATATGAAGAAAGTTAGACCAAATTATGAACTTAACTTGGTCAAATTACTGACCAAATTTGGACCAAAATCTGCCAAAACCCAAAATTTTAGCAGGAACAGTACCCGTGAACAATAAACTTATTTTGGCCATAACTTGAGCTACAAAACTCCAAATGGAGTGATTCAAAAAAAGAAATTCAACTAGACAAAATAAGGAACAACTTTCATGTTTACCATTTCCTCAAATTCCCACTGTAACAGTGCTTAATGGAATAGTCAATTTAAGCTTCAAAAACTGAAAATTTTGTTTCCCTTGGTTTAAGCATAGAAATGGTAATGGTGATCACTTCCAACAAGTTTTAAATGAAAAATGTGGTATGTTTGAAGTGCCAAAGTCAATGTACCTACTCTCTATGCAAAAGTAAACTTTCTTGTTGACCAATGAAATGAATAGTGACACCAAAGATTGGTTTGGATAGTTTGGCATGCCAATAGGGTATTGTTTTAGCAGTACTGTGAAAGGCTTTATGCCTGTATTCATGACTTTATGCCCGTATTCATGGCTTTTATGCCCGTATACATGGCTTTTATGCCCGATTATGTGATATCATGGCTTTTTAGCCATATCGATTGATACATGGTTGGCGTTGGCGTCCCATGGTATGACGCCCGAGGCACCGCGTGTCCAGACTAACGATCCGTTATCCATCCGATCATCCAAAGATAGGTTACTTGGGCATGGAAAAGTATAACTGTGATTGAACTGATTATTAAAGAAAATATGAAAATTAAGTATCAGGAATGATTACCAAAAATACAAAGAAGCTCAAGATCATGAAGAAAATAATTAACGAAATGCATGAAGAAGTTAATATCATAAAACATGATTAGCCGTCGACTAAACAATAAGTCAGTAATTATTCATCTCTTATGAAAACAATAGCAAGGAAATTATTATTTTTATTTGCATATTATATTTTCTTGTATTATTGGCACCACTAAGCTTTATGCTTAGCGCGTCGCTTTTGCTACGCGTAGATCTGAAAGATTTGGACAGAGGGCCCGGTAGACCACAGTTCGGTAAGGTAGCTCACGATTCGCATAGTGTCCGTGTCACCTCACCATCCATAGTGCATTGGTAGGACACTAGGTCCCATTTTGTATTTTGAGTTTTTTGTAAATTTTGTAATTAAACTCTTATTTTATCATGTGTATTTGAAACAAATGTAATATAAGTTTGTATTAATGTAAGCACTTGTAATTTGTGATTATAAATCACATGTGAGAATTTATTTATGATTTGAGTCTAATGATGATGTGAAATGAATGAATGACAAATAGAGGAATTGTTAAGAAAATTGTGTTTGTGAAAGGAAGAGTGAATGTCTATTTATGACTTGTACATGATTAACAAATGAGATGAATGATTGAGAAACGAATGGTTGAAAAATATTGAGATCTTGATAAATGGAGTTGAGATGAATGAATAAGAATATAGGAAGTGTTTTTCACAGGTTCCGAAGAACGATTTTCTCCATTTTTAGCCGGTACTTTGCCGGATTTTCTATAAAATTTTCGGAACCTCAAATAAATTATAATTTAAAAAAAAAACCTTAAATAAATTATATTTCACAAGTTATATTCAAAAGGAAGAATAAAAATGAATTAAGATAAAATAGCGTGCTCGGCACACTGTGTGGCATAACTTGCTCGGCTACACTGTAGTCGGGTAAGGGGTGTCACAACCGGTGTCGGTCCGGACAAGTAAGAGGATTGGAACCACATTTAAGATATCTAGATAAGCCCTAAATACAAACAATTAGTAATTGCCAAATAGTTAAGTATAAAAAAGAAAAATAAAGCATAAAAAGTTAAATGAGCCGGGAGTCACAGCGATGGGTGACCTTATCGAGAAATGACTGCGACGTCAGTCTAAACTCAAATTTTGAACCAAAAAATGTGACGCCGCGATCCTTAGGACCATTGCGAACACAGTGGAAAAGAGAAAATCACGAAAAATAATTGTTAAGTAGGTTAAATAATTAGGCCAGGGATCTGGAAGAAATATTGAATTACTTCTAAACCGGATCGAACCGGCGAGGGGCAATTTGGTCAATTCAACCCTAGAGTTGACTCTTGACCTAACTGTCCAATAAAATTGGAGAAAAAAAAAATTTCGGGATCGAGAATTAAATTAAAGAACTTAAGGAAGAAAAATGCAAAACAAAAAAAAAAGAAAAAGGTTTATTTACATCATGCATGACATAAGCATGATGCAATAAATCTAATATTTAAAAAAATTAATATTTTGGGGATAAATCCTAATAATTAAAAGACAAAAATAAAAAGGAAAAAAATTGGTTTCTTCTTTTTCATTTCAGTCGCCCCACCTCTCTCACTTTTCTCTCTCAAAACTCCATGGAAACACAACTCTAATATTTACATCATGCATGATATAAGCATGATGCAATAAATCTAATATTTCAAAAAATTAAAATTTTGGGGATAAATTCTAATAATTAAAAGACAAAAATAAAAAGAAAAAAAAATTGGTTTCTTCTTCATTTCAGCCGCCCCACCTCTCTCACTTCTCTCTCTCAAAACTCCATGGAAACACAACTCCAAGCTTTTGTGAACCCAAAAATCAGCAATAAAACTTGTAGATTTCTTAATTAAATCTTGTCTTTGGACCTCTCTAAGCAACTTAGGAGCAAAAAGAAGAAAGGAATCAAAGATTTGAGAGGAAGAAATTTTGTCTAAACAAGGTTAGTAATCTAAACTTGAAAATTTGAAGTTAAATGATTATGTTCTAGTTTAATTAACTTAGAAATTATGCAAAATCAAACAAAAAAAATTGTTAAGGGACCAAATAGAAATTTTGGCCAGCCAGGGTTAGGGTTTGATATGAATGAGTTTGATGGTTTTGAATGGTTATTTGAGGTGAATTAGGTGTTTAGATCATGAATGTACACTTTGAAATGCATTAGATTGAACTTTATGTGTAGTTGGGGTTTTGGGCAAGTGAAAAATTGAAGAAAATTTTGAGAATTAGCCAAATGATGTAGTTGACCATATCTGAGTTGAGAAATGGTCAATTTTGACCATTTGTGGTGTGTATGAATTGTTAGAAACAAGTTCCAATTTGGATAGGTTAAGGTCAATCTGCAGGTAGCTTGACCTAGGTCCCTTTCAGGAACCAAAACTGAAAATTTTTCAACCCAATTGGTGTGAAGCAAATTGGGAATGAAAATAGACACAAAATGGCACATTTTTCATTGAGGAATCATGCCCAGAAAGTGAGCATAACTTTGTGAACAATTAGGCCAAATCCGGAATTGGGCACACTAACATATACAAAAATGAACAAATGAACAGTAGTTACGTAAATGACCATAACTTTGTCTAGAAAGGTCCAAATGACCTGAATTTTATACCGATAGAAAGCTGAGACATAGCCCTACAACTTTCATGAAGAAGAAAAACCCAACATTTGACCATAAGCTATCCAAAAACTCACCTACAGTCAACCCATAAAAACTGTCATTATCCAGTAAATGCCCAAAATTCTAGGTCATACCAAGTCTGGCCAGCCATGTTGAAATGGCCATAACTTAGGCTACAAAACTCCAAATGGAGTGATTCAAAAATGAAAATAAAGTTTAGACAATAAGGAACAACTTCTATGAAGAAAGCTTAGCCAAATTACCACAGCAACATGACCAATGGAACAGTGCAAAATAGGGCACCAAATCTGAAAATTTGGAAATTTCACCTAAAAAACTTAAAGTTTGAGAAAACAACCAAAACCAACAAATTAGGTAATCAAAATGTGGTATGTGGGTGAAATTAAAAGTTCCATACCTATTAAGCATTAGATAGTCAACGATTTGACTTGAATAGTATCATAAATAGATTTGAATTTATTTTTGGACTTATGATAAATTATGATACTGAAACACTGTGAAATTGTGTGTTTCAGTTGGAAAGAATACCGGGAAAGAACCCGAAGCATCGAGTCAAGGCCAAGAGGTGACTCATATAAGGTTTGTTCACAACATAAAAATTTATATAAATTTTCTTCTACAAATTGTTTTGATTGAATTGTGATATTAAATTGTGACTTAATTGTATTGAAATGTTTATTATGCTTTTGACTTAAATTGTTAAAAGTTTACTTTTATGTGTTTGAAATGGCAATAAATGTTTAATAAATTGCTAATAAAATTTTGAAACCACAGTGTGATGACCATATATTTGAATGCCTCACTAGCATGACTAGTGAGGGGAATTAGTTTTGAATTTTGAGGTGTGTGCTAGTAGTAGAAGAAATTTTAATGGGTACCCATAGATTGAGCTAGCTAGCCTTGTGATTTCTCATAAGCCTCTGGCTATTGAGATGAATATTGTTTTGAATGGCATGATATAACTGTGTGTTTTTAGGAAATTCATTTTGAGACTTCCTAAATGAAATTGTTTGGACTAAAAATTTATAAATCATGTTTTGTATCTGTTTTTCATGTTCAGTTCAATATTTAAATAAATGTGATTTGAATTATGCATAAACTGTTATTTTAGTACATTGTGTACCACTGAGTCATAGTACTCAGTGATGGCTATTATTGCTGTCGCAGATATAGAGACTAAAGGAGCAGCATAATGAGCTGCTGAGGATCTTGGAGCCACACCCCTGAAGTTTTGTCGGGTATATTTTATACCCTGATTGTAATATTTAGTTTGATGTATGTAAATGTATGTACATGTATAAATTGGTCATGAGCAGTTGTATAGAGTTTGTAATAATATTATTTTAGTTTTGCTAATGTAAAGTTTGGTTAATGAATGTAAATTATTTTTACTTTAATGAAAAATGAATGGAATTATTGAGTGCTATTTTTTATGACAATTGAACTGAGAAATGATGTTAAATTGTGTTGAGGTAGTAATGAGTTTGATTAAAAGAGATATTGGAAGTGTTTTATAAGTTTTTAAAGAACTGTTTTCTTAAAATACAGATGGCACTCTACAAAAATTTTTCTAAAAATTTACGTAAAAATAAAATGGACAAAAATTTTGAACTAGTTTTTAAACTGCTATTAAATGTAAGAAAATGCTCACCACTTCTAAAAACTAAGAAAATGGTTTTAAAATCCCTTGTAGGGTACTTAGTGAGTTATCAGTAGGTGAAGTTTGGTAGTTTATTAGGTATTCTACGGGATCATGTTATGTCTTACAGAGGGGTAAGGTGTGACAATTTGGGTTCTGTGTTTTGCATGTAAATTGTATTCCTATGTCTAACCTTTCCATTGGTATAAAAATCAAGTCATTGCTACCTTCCTAGTGTAAGTTATGGCCATTTGAACATTTACTGTTCATTTGGTCATTTTTCCAAGTCCATATTAGGGTTACTCGGATTCAAGCCATTTTAAGCTAGGTTAAGGACAGTTTTGGGCATGGTTTCTTTATGAAAAATGTGGCAAATTGTCTTAGGTTTCGTCTTCAATTAGCCTCACACCAATTGGAGCAACACAATTTAACTGACGGCTTAAAAGCCACACTGGACTTAAGGTTCAATTTCCTGCACGGAAAAATCAGCACTCCCAATTTCAAATCCTCCCAACTCCCAAACTTCATTTCTCATTCATGGCACTTCTAAATGTCAACAATTCATCTCAACATCATTAATTTCAAGTCATATCCAAGATCCTCAAAGTTAGGTCAAAAACCCTAACACAAAGTCACAATCTCATGCATTTTCCATACAATTTGATTTTTATCATATACAAACTCATCACAACACTAACAAGCCAATTAATTTCATAAAAAATCATCAAATCCAAACTCATTTCATGGCTACCAAAATTTAGAGTTCCCATTTACCCTAGGTATTCTTTTCAATTTTATGAAATTTTGACTTAGTTTTGTATGTTAATAACTATAAAAGGAAGAAGGAAAGTCATATAGTGCACTAACCTCTTTGGAGCCAAGTTTGGTTTCGACTAAACTTCAATTTTCCTTCACTTCTTAGCTACCCCTATCTTCCTCAAGGTGTGGGATTAATTATTTGTGAAGAGATTTAGGGTTTTAGGGTGAGAAAAGCATGGCAATTCAAGCTTGCCAGGAAGAAAAATGGTGGAAGAAGATAGCTCCCATGGTTTGGCCAAGATGAGAAAAATTGAAGAAGATGGTCCCTTTTTGGCTATTTAAGTTAATTTGTCTCATTTGTATATTTTTGTCTAATTTTAATAGGGTACAACTTTTAATTATGTCATTTTGACATCATGCTCATGTAATAATTCATTTATATTTTGATTTTCTTTCTTTTATTTTCTTTTTGCTTTTCCATTCCATAATTCATGATTTTAATTTATCTTATATATTTTAATCTCTCTCATTTTAATTAACATTTAGGTCAAAATTCAACTATAGGGTTGAAATGACCAAAATGCCCTTCGTCATGCTCATCGGGTTATTTTTGGTCTGTACCGATAAATAAATTCTCCTAAATTTTCTTTGGCATTTCTAATGTCATTTATGCCTCAGTCGACCTTTAATTAAGTCCCAAAATTATCTCTTAGGGTTCCTCGCAATTCTGGGGTCGGCAACTGACTTTGCAGTCGCTTCCCAGTACGGTCACCCATCGTTGTGACCCCAGCTCTTTTAACCAAATTGTACTTCGCTTCTTTTACTTTTCTTTAATTTAACTTAGTCTTTATTCAGTCAATTATATTTTCTCACTCTAGTTTGAGTATAGTTCCATACATCCTGGCTGTCCAAACAGACATTAGTCATCAGAACAGTAGAATGTACGGACCACCTAAGTGAGGGCGTTACAAACTAGGTTCTGGTCTAAAGAGAAAAGTTTTAGTTCAGTGTCTTATGTGCATTTTGGGTTTGAAATTACTACATTTGCAATTTTGTAGCTTGAGTTATGAAATATTTTCCAAAACAGGCCAGATGCCTAATGGTTCAGGATTTCAGGTTTTGTCCAGAACCAGGATAGGTTTTCTGGACCAAATTTTTCTAGCAATTTAGTTGAGTTAGGGTCATAATTTGGCTCTAAGTTCATCATATGAAATGTTTTCCTGTATCTCAAAATTCCATAGGCCTAATAAGCAGGCAAATTGGAGTTTCCTAGAGTGAGTTATGACTAATTTACTAAGTACTGTTCATATGGTCATTTTGCCCAGGTCTAGAATTGCCATTCCAGATTCAAGGCTTAATTAGGGTCACTTATGGTCATATTCTAGGCAGGCTCTCTTCATAAAATTTATAGTATTATGTCTTAGATTTCATCACCAATTGGTTTCACACCAATTGGAGCTATGTAGCTCAACTTATAGGCATTCAGCCACATTGGACACAAGCTGTCCAAATTCACAACCAAATGCTCATTGTCATTCACATTAATTCTCTCACCAACCCCTTATCAATCCTCATTCAATACACATCAATTGGTCACTATTTAACCTCATGAACATTAATTGTACAGCATAGCACAAAATCCTCAATTTTCCAAAACCCTAATCGCTCAACTCCCAAATTTATACAATTTTAAATACACCAAACATGTACATGCCATCAATCAAGCTAGAATTAATGTGTAATTTCATCAAAACACATCAAACCCTAACCCTGCAATGGTTCGCCGAAATTTACTTCATCATTTTATGCTTCATTTTCTTCATTTCTCAATCCAATTCCTCATAAAGGAAGAAGAAAGGTTAGATTAAGCACTTACCACACTTAGGAAATTCCTAGCTCTCCAAAACTTCAAGATTTCTCCCTTTTCTTGCTACCAATCTTCAAATCAAAACTTAATTCAAAGTTTTTCTAAGGTGAGTTTATGGAATTGATGGAAGAAAATCAAGATTCTTAAGCTTTAACTCAAGTAAAAATGGAGGAGGAAAAAATGGAGTGGTGGTCGGCTAGGTGAAAGGAAGAAGAAGATGGATAAGAAGACATTAAATGAATTTTGTCTTCTTTTATTTACATATTTCCCTTTTCTAATTTTAATTATTAATTATAATTATAGAAATTTTAAGAATTTAATTAACTCCCTGTGTGTCCCTTTTTATTTCTCCATACCACTTTCATGAATTTAATTTATTTTTTAATATTTTAATATCACACATTTTAATGGACATTTAGGTCAAAAGTTAACTCTTGAAGTGAATTGATCAAAATGCCCCTAATCGGGTTATAGTCAATCTTTTTCGGTAATACCAATTAAGTCCATAACTATTAGTAGTATGCCCTAGAGCATATCATTTAGTATGTATCTTGTACATATTTTATTATTAAAAGGCATTTTCACTTTTTCGTTTACATAATATATTTATGTGTAATAGAAAAGGTCCATTGATATTTTGTTACAAATTCTATTTTTAAGTTGTTAAGAATATAAGTGACAGTATTTCTAGTACAAAGTATCATAAATTGGTTAACAATCGAGGGTACTTCACACAGTACATGACTTATCCAAAAAGATTGTATTCATGTTTGTTCCCAATGTATTTATATGATATATAAATAAGATGGAATGACGATTCTCATGCCATATAACAAACATGATAGGCACTTATACATGATAAGTAGGCCGAACCAATGACATTTATGACAAGCACATGGAGTTTACTCTTGTCAATGTATTGTCATAAATCATATCAGTGCATATAATCTTTATACCTGAGACAACACAATTATCTTATATATAGGTGGTTTGAGTTTGATACTGCTTTCATACTTGTATTGTGTACGGGTATATGGGCATGTGTTGGCCTACTAGTTATATATGGAGGTAGGTGTTGATCAAGATGGAATCTGTTACTCGAAGTAAATAGGGATAAAATCCTATGTTCATTTAATTGTTATTGATATTTCAAGCTCCTAGCCAGGACAGATAGATTTAATCAGAAAAAATTTTCGAATGAGAAAATCTTTTTAATCAAGAACTGGAACTAAAACAGAGCATAATATTCATAGCAAATGGGGTTTGACATAAACCATGACTCCAGCTCAAATTGGGATTTTGTAACAGAGAAATTCTAGTGCATGATAAGATATGATTATAGATTCATTTAAGGTAAACCTTATTACTGATTGGGTAGACATGGCATGATATGCTAGGTGTTAACCATGATCTATGAGGTGCATAAAATGATTTAGAGAAATCATTTATGGTAAGAAAGAGTTCTGATGATGTTAAGAGTTTATATCATGTCTCAATGCCAATTAGTGATGAGCCTAGTGAGTCACACACATACACAAGTAATCACCAAGTTAAATGTGATTTAATTAAATAGTTAAAGAGTTTAATTGATTAATTAAATAGGTTTGGTTTGCAATTATATTGCAAAGTCCCTAACATGGCTTGAAACCAAATCTAGGTTATTTGATGTATAGTATATGTTAAATTTATATTTAAAGTGTTTAAATATAAATTTAATTATGAGAAATTAATTAATAGAGATTAATTAATTAATTTATATTTGATAAAAATTGATTAGAAGAAGAGAAATAATTATTTTGGGTTGAGAACTCAAAATTAAGACACAAGGGTATTTTGGTCATTTCACAGGGTAACATGTGGCACCATGAGTTGGTGACACAAGGCACTACACATAAGCTTGCCAATTGTCTTTTAATCATGTAAGATGATCAAAGTCAAGATTAAATCTAAGTTTGACACTTGGCACAATGTGATTGGGTCAATTAAACTAAGAGCCAATCAGAAGGTGACATGTGGCAAAGGTTTTAAGTGATGACCTAGCTATATAAGGGAAAGGATGAATAGAAAAAATACAATATGCTATTTGTTTCATTCTTATTCTTCATCTCTAAAAAATACAATATGCTACATAGAAGTTGTTTCTTATTGTCTTAACTTTATTTTCCTTTTTGAATCACTCCAATTGGAGTTTTGTAGCCTAAGTTATGCCTATTTTTTTAAGGCTAGCCGGATTAGTCCAAACCTAGAATTCTGGGCATTTTTTGGATACTGCCAGTTTTTGTGCACTGACTGCAGGTGACTTTTTGGATAGGTTATGGTCAAAATTTGAGTTTGTTTTCTTCATGAAAGTTGTAGGCCTTTGTCTCAGATTTCTATTGGTATAAAATTAAGGTCAGTTGGACCTTCCTAGACCAAGTTATGCCCATTTACATAACTACTATTCATTTGGTCATTTTTGTACATGTTAGTGTGCCCAATTCCGGATTTGGCCTAATTGTTCACTAAGTTATGGTTACTTTCTAGGCATGATTCTTAAATGAAAAATGTGCCATTTTGTGTCTAGTTTCATTCCCAATTGGCTTCACACCAATTGGGTTGGTAAATTATCATTTTTGATCCCAGAAAGGGACCTAGGTCAAGCTGCCTGCATACTAACCCTAACCAATCCGAATTACAACTTATTTTTAACAATTCACACACACTACAAATGGTCACAATTGACCATTTCTCAACTCAAGTAAGGTCATTTGCATCCATTGACCATTTTCTATAATTTTTCTCCCAAACCCTAAGTCAAGAACCCTAATTTTTCTAAGTGTTTCAATTTATGCAATTAAGGTATCTAAACATTTTCTACACACTTAATTAGGCTCACATACATAATTAATTGAACTAAAATACTTCAATATCTCCTAATCCCATGGCTGCTAAAAATTCACACCTCCCATACATCCATGATTTTCATGGTTATTTGCATAATTTCATCATATTTAAACTTAAATTCATGAATTTAATAAGAATCTAAGCTTGAAGTTGCAGTTACCTCAGTTTGTGAATTTCCAAAGCTTCAATCTCTCAAATTTCCTTTTTCTTTTTTTTCACTTCAATCTTCAAATAAAAGCTCAAGGGTAATTTTTCCTTAAGGGAGTTGTGGAATTAATGGAGATTTTAGGATTGTTAAAGCTTAACATAAGCTTTCATGGTGGAAGAAGAAAATGAGAGAGATGAGAGAAAGAATAGAGAGAGGCAGCACAATTTTGAGAAGAAGACCAAAATGTTTTTTTTTTCTTTTAATTTGTCATTTTTATGTCTATTTTCACTTAATTGACTTGGTCAATATTTGTAGGAAAAAATAAAATTATTTATGATGTCATAATAGTGATGTAAGGTGATGTAATAAGCTTTTTCCTTTTTTTCTTTTTCATTTATTTTTTCACTAGTTATTTAATTTAAATCTATATTTCAAAATTTTCATTTCTCAGATTTTATTGGGCAGTGAGGTCAGGAGTTAGCTCTAGGGTTGAATTAACCAAATTGCCCCTCGTCGGTCTGATTCGGTTTGCAAATAATTTGATATTTCTTCCAGATCCCTGACATAATTATTTGACCTGCTTAACAACTCTTTTATGTGATTTTCTTGTTTCCACTATGTTCGCAATAGTCCTAAGAACCACAGCGTCACATTTTCCTGTTTGAAATTTGAGTTTAGACTGATCTCACAGTCATTTCCCGAGAAAGGTCACCCATCGTTGTAACTCCCGGCTCATTTAACTTCTTGTGCTTTGTTTTTCTTCTTTATACTTAACTATTTGGCAATTACTAATTATTTTCATTCAGGGCTTTTTTAGGTGTCTTAAACATAGCCCTAATCCTCTTAATTGTCCAGACTGATCCCGGTCACCAGAACAGTAAAATATACCAGGCTATACAAATAGGGTGTTACATTACTATGTACCATATCCAATAGGGTACGATTTCTCCTTTTAGATACACCATTCAGCTGTGGTATTCCTAGAGGAGTCAGCTGGGAAACAATGCCATGTTCTCTCAAGTATTCATCAAATTAAGTACTCAAGTATTCACCTCCACGATCTAATCAAAAAGCTTTAATACTTTTTCCTGTTTGATTTTTCTACTTCAGATTTAAATTCTTTAAACTTTTCAAAGGATACATGTTTGTATTTCATCAAATACAAATACCTAAACCTTGATTTATCATCAGTAAAGGTAATAAAATAATGAAAATCGCCTCCAGCCATTTCTTTAAATGAATCACATACATCACTATGTATTAGCACTAAAATATTTTCAACTCTTAGCCCTTGTCCAACAAAGGGTGATATAGTAATTTTTTCCTGAAGGCAGGATTCACAAGTTAGAGTAGACTCAGAGCCCGATAAGGATAAAATCCCTATTTCTCTAGTTTTGTAATCCTATCTTCTGCAACATGACCTAACCTTGAGTTTCAAATATATTTTGAACTTGAGTTGATTTTCACCATGGCATTGCATTAATTTAGATAACTTGCATTCAATTTGTGTTTGTCCATATTATCCAAATAATAAAGACCATTATTCATATAACCCGAACCAATATATTTATTTTCAAAATAAATATTGCAAATAGCATCTGTGAATTGAAATTCATAGCCATTTCAAGTTAAACTAAATATAGAAATGATGTTCTTAAAAGCATCAGGTACATATAAAATATTTTCCAAACACAAAATATGTCCAGATTTATAAAAAGATTTAGATCCTATGGCTAAAGCTTCAACAGTTGAGCCATCGCCAATCCGGAGTCTCACATCAATGCAAGCTGCTACTATTTGCTAGTTCCTGCATATCATAAGAAATGTAAGAACTGGCACCAGTATCTAAAACCCAAGCTGTAGATGAACTATGAGTATCATCAGAACCTAAATAATAAGATATGGACATACCTTCTGAAGGTCTATCCTTCTTGTCCTTCAGAGCAGCAAGATAGTATGGGCAGTTCCTTTTCTAGTGCCCATCTTGCTGGCAGTGGAAACACTTTCCTTTGCCTCCATCAGCTTTAGTCTTCCCTTTCTGTTTAGCTATTTTCTTGGAAGGAACAGGAGTATGAGGTTTCTTTTTCTTACTGCCCTTTTTCTTATTGGACTTTCTATCAGAAGAAGATGCAATCAAAGCTACCTCTTTTCCTTTATTGCCCGACATATTCTTTTGGGCAATAACCAGCATGTTGAGTAAACCAGCTAAGGTGTATTCCTGTTTAGTCATATGGAAATTTGTCAGAAAATTCCCAAATGACTCAAGAAGGGACTGAAGGATCAAATCCGTCTGCAGTTGAAAATCCATGTTAAAGTCAAGATGTTCCAACTGCTCAATTAGCCGAATCATCTTATGGACATGATCCCCAATACTCTGTCCCTCAGACATCCTCATGCGGAATAGCTGTCTAGATATCTCATACCTAGCATTCTTGCTGTGCTCACCATACAACTCTTGTAGGTGAAGAAGGATCTCACTCGCACTCTGCATGTTCTCATGCTGTTTTTGTAACACATTACTCATAGAAGCAAGCATGTAACACTTGTTAAGCAAGGGCCCTCCATTGAGGCAATTATTTTAAGAAAATTTAAATACTTGCATGAGATGCAATTAATTTAAGAGATTTTCTTAAGAATAATTGTTAAGCATGAGATGTTGTAAATATGTAAATGGTTTGGTGGCCAATATTGGATGTACTTGAGGACATTAAAATTATTTGTATGTTTACTAGCTCAATGGGATCAACTTAACTAATGCAAGATAAGTCAATAATGGATGTACCTGAGATTTTGGGCATTAGGGGCTAGGTAAAGGATTGAACCTCACATGAGATGTGATGGGCAAGGAATTGCTCACTTATAGCTTATTGTAATTCCAATAATGGATGTACCTGAGGATGATTAATAGAATTATAAGAATTCAATCACCCACTAGAAATCCATCCAACTAGGATTTTCATTTTCTACTTTGGAAGTGTAGGATTCTCTAAGTTAGTGGGAGGACCAATTTGATTAAAAGACCATAGTCATTTTGGTTAATTACATTATACATTTATTAACTAATTTGGTTATTTTTTGCAGTTAATTTTTCATATAAAAATGAGCACAGAACAACTACCACCACCTTCCAATATCATTGCAAGCATACTTGATCACAATAGGTTGACAGGGCCTAATCTATCTAATTGGCTAAGAAATTTGAAACTTGTCCTAAACCTTGAACATATAGGATATATTCTAGACTCAAATGTTACTGGTCCCTTACCTCCAGAGTACACACAAAAAGAACATGAAACTCTGGACAAGTGAAAGGAGCATGATATGAGAGCCAAGTGTTACTGAAGGAACGGAAGCGTGAAAAACACAAGTTTATACCATTGAATTCAAAAATTTTCACCTAGGGTCACATGCATCATGCAAGATTTATTTTTATCTATTTGATTTCAATGATAAACAACATATTAAAACTCTTTTAATATGTTTTTGGATCTGTATTTGCCATTTAAGATTTTAAAATTAATCAGATTAATTTTAGAACCCTAGATTAAATCAAGAACGATTACACTAACCTCTTGATGCACTGCAGCGTGTCTGCGCCTTTGAGATTCGTCTTCAGGACACCAGATGTTGTCCCTCTAGCTTGTCCACACCAAGAACACCTATGGCAGCCCTTAAACAGCTTCTAAAGCCTTTTCTCTTAATTAGAAATTCAAGTTCTGCCTTTTAAGTGATTAAAGATGTAAACAGGACACTAGAAACAATTCCTAGTGTTCTTAATTCAAGAGATTGATGGCTAATCTCTTTGAATTGATAAGAGATGAAGAAGAAGAGATAAAAACCCTCAAAGTGGCGTGACAAAGGAGTGTGGCTGCTGGTTGTATTTTATTTTCTCATAACAACACTTAAATAGCTAGGTTAACACATTAAACCCTTGCCACATGTCACCCTTTGATTAGCTCTAGGTTTAAGTGACCCAATCACATTGTGCCAAGTGTCAAACCTATATTTAATCTTGATTTTAATCATCTTACATGATTAAAAAAACATTTGGCAAGCTTATGTATAATCCCATGTGTCACCATCTCATGGTGCCATGTGTCACACTGTGAAATGACCAAAGTACCCTAGTGTCTTAATTTTGAGTTCTCAACCCAAAATAATTATTTTTCTTCTTCTAATTAATTTATATCAAATATAAATTAATTAATTAATCTCTATTAATTAATTTCTCATTAATTAAATTCATATTTAAACACTTTAAATATAAATTTAACTTATATTATACATCCAATAATCTAGATTTGGTTTCAAGTCATGCTAGGGACTTTGCAATCTAATTACAAACCAAACCTATTTAATTAATCAATTTAAACTCTTTAATTAATTAATTAAATAATATTTAATTAGGTGATAACTTGTGTATGTGTGTGACTTACTAGGCTCATCACTAATTGGCAATGAGACATGATATCAACTCTTAATATCATCAGAAATCTCTCTTACCATAAATGATTTCTCTAAATCATTTTATAAACCTCATAGACCATGGTTAACACCTAGCATAGCATGCCATGGCCACCCAATTAGTAATAAGGTTTACCTTAAATGAACCTATAATCATATGTTACCATGCACTAGAATCTCTCTGTTACAAAATCCCAACTCAAGCTGGAGTCATGGTTTATGTCAAACTCCATTTGCTATGAATATTATGTTCTCTTTTAATTCCAGTTCTTGATTAAAAGATTTTCTCATCAGAAACTCTTTTCTGAATAAATCTATATGTCTGCCAGAACTTGAAACATCAAGAACAATTAAATGAACATAGGATTTTATCTCTATTTACTTAGAGGAACAGATTCCATCTTGATCAACACCTATCTCCATATATAACTAGTAGGAGCCAACACATGCCCATATACCCATACACAGTACAAGTATGAAAGTAGTATCAAACTCAAGCTACCTATATACAAGATAACTGTGCTATCTCAGGTCTAAAGATTATATGCACTGATATGATTTATGACAAAACATTGACAAGAATAAACTCCATGTGCTTGTCATAAGTGTCACTAGTTCGGCCTACTTATCATTTATAAGTGCCTATCATGTTTGTTATATGGCATGAGACTCACCATTCCATCTTATTTATATCTCATATAAATAACTTGGGAACAAACATGAATACAATCTTTCTGGATAAGTCATGTCCTTATTATGATTATTATGAAGTATCCTCGATTGTGAACCTATTTATGATACTTCGTGCTAGAAATATTGTCACTCATATTCTTAACAACTTAAGAATAATATTTCTAACAAAATATCAATGGACCTTTTCTATTACACATAAATATATTATGTAAACGGAAAATTGAAAATGCCTTTTATTAATAAAAATATGTACAAGATACATACTAAATGATATGCTCTAGGGCATACTACTAACAATCTCCCACTAGCACTAGAGCCATTCATTACAATATCTTAGACCTATCTTCTCAAGATGTCGGTCTAACTGAGTCTGTGACATAGGCTTAGTGAATGGATCACCTAGATTTTCACCGATGCTATTTTCTCGCATGGCTACATCGCCGCCCAACTAGTTCTCTGATAATGTGGTAGCGCCTTTCTATGTGTTTGGATTTCTGGTGAGACCTTGGTTCCTTAGCCTATATGACTGCTCCATTATTGTCACAGTGTAATGGAACTGCTGACTCAATGGAAGGAACTACTGTAAGTTCTGTCACGAACTTCTTTATCCAAACAGCTTCCTTTGCAGATCTCGATGCAAAGAATATACTCACCTGCGTAGTGGAATCTGCAAATGTGCTCGCTTTGGAACTCTTCCAACCGATCGCACCTCCATTACAAATGAACACATATCCAGAGGTAGACTTTCTATCATCGATATCCGATTGGAAATCGAATCGTGATAACCATCCAATTGCAAGTCTCCACCTCCATAAATCAAGAATAAATCCTTAGTTCTTCTCAAGTACTTAAGAATATTCTTGACTTATCGATGTTCCAAACCTGGATTGGATTGATACCTGCTAGTCAAACTAACAGCATATGCGATATCCGGCATAATACACAACATTGCATACATTAAACTTCCAATAGCTGAAGCATATGGAATCCTGGCCATCTTATCTCTTTCTTCAGGTGTCTTTGGAGACATCTCTTTAGAAAGATGGATACCATGTCTCACTGGTAACAATCCTCTCTTGGAATCAAGCATGTTAAACCTCTTTAACACCTTTTCCAAGTATAGACTTTGGGATAAACCAATTATTCTTTTCGCTCTATCTCTATAGATGCGAATCCCAAGAATATAGGTTGCCTCCCCTAAGTCTTTCATGGAGAATATATTTGACAACCATACCTTTATAGTCGTCAACATACCTGTCATTACCCATCAATAATATGTCATCCACATTAAAGACAAGGAAAGTGATAGCACTGTCACTAACCTTCTTATATACACATGGCTCATCCTCATTTTTGATAAAACCAAAGGATTTAATGGCTTCATCAAAACGGATGTTCCAACTCTTCGAAGCTTGTTTCAACCCATAAATGGATCGCTTTAGCTTGCATACCTTGGAACCATCTTGGGATTCAAATCCCCTAGGTTGTTCCATGAAAATGTTTTCTTCAAAGTATCCATTGAGAAAGCTATTTTGACATCCATCCGCCAAATCTCATAATCATAGTACGCATTATTGCTAATAAAATCCTAATTGATTTAAGCATGGCAACAAAGTAGAAAGTCTCCTCATAGTCGATTCCTTGCCTTTGGTGAAACCCTTTCGCTACTAGCCTTGCCTTATAGGTCTCTACCTTTCCATCGAACCAATTTTCTTCTTGAAAACCCATTTGTTCCCTATAGGTATAATACCTTCGTGTGGGTCAACAAGATCCCAAACTTGATTCTTATACATGGAATCAATCTCGATTTCATAGCATCAATCCATTTTGAAGAGTCTATATCCGATATAGCTTTTTCATAGGTAAGTGGATCATCTCCATGATCTACTTCTTCATGAGTAGACAACTCTTGTTCTTCTTCATGAAGAAAACATATCTCACGGTGGGTGAGATACCTGGTTGTTCTACGAGGAACAGTATAGATGTTTCATCAACGGTATTGGTTGACTAGATGGATCTATATCCATCGATGCTGGTTGGTCGAATTCTCCAATTCTAACTCTATTTGCCTTCCTTTGCCTCCTTCTTGAACAAACTGTTGTTCAAGAAATGTGGCATCTCTACTTATCACAACCTTTTGTGAAGTAGGCAAATAAAAATAATATCCAAAACTATCTTTTGGATATCCAACAAATCGACCTTTTTCTGATCTGGTCTCCAATTTATCAGTGTTCAGCTTTTTGATATAAGCTGGACAACCCCAAATCTTAACATGCTTAAGACTTGGTTTTCTTCCATGCCATATCTCATAAGGTGTGGAAGAAACTGATTTTGATGGAATCCTATTCAGAATATACAAAGCTGATTCTAATGCAAATCCCCAAAAGAAGATTGGCATATCAGTATAGCTCATCATACTACGTACCATATCCAATAAGGTACGATTTCTCCTTTCAGATACACCATTCAGCTGTGGCGTTCCTGGAGGAGTCAGCTGAGAAACAATGCCATGCTCTCTCAAGTATTCATCAAATTCAGTACTCAAATATTCACCTCCACGATCTGATCAAAGAGTTTTAATATTCTTTCCTGTTTGATTTTCTACTTCAGATTTAAATTCTTTGAACTTTTCAAAAGATTCATTTTTGTATTTCATCAAATACAAATACCCAAACCTTGATTTATCATCAATAAAGGTAATAAAATAATGAAAACCCCCTCTAGCCATTTCTTTAAATGGACCACATACATCTCTATGCATTAGCTGCAAAATATTTTCAACTCTTAGCCCTTGTCCAACAAAGGGTGATCTAGTCATTTTACCATGAAGGCAAGATTCACAAGTTGGAGTAGGCTCAGAGCCCAATGAGGATAAAATCCTCATTTTCTCCAATTTTGTAATCCTATCTTATGCAACATGACATAACGTTAAGTGCCAAATATATTTTGAACTTGAGTTGGATTTCACCATGGCATTGCATTCATTTAGATTGTTATACTCTGGCCAGTGGAAACACTTTCTTACTGGCAATGGAAACACTTTCCTGTTGGCAGTGGAAACACTTTCCTTTGCCTTTGTCAGCTTTGGTCTTCCTTTTCTGTTTAGCTATTTTATTGGAAGGACCAGGAATCTGAGGTTTCTTTTTCTTATTGCCCTTCTTCTTATTGGACTTTCCAGCAGAAGAAGATGCAACCAAAGCTACCTCTTTTCCTTTATTGCCTGGCATATTCTTTTAGGCAATAACCAGCATGTTGAGTAAACCAGCTAAGGTGCATTCCTGTTTAGTCATATGGAAATTTGTCATAAAATTTCCAAAGGACTCAGGAAGGGACTGAAGGATCAAATCCATCTGTAATTAGAAATCCATGTTGAAGTCAAGATGTTCCAACTGCTCAATCAGCCGAATCATCTTGTGGACATGATCCCCAACATTCTGTCCCTCAAACATCCTCATACGGACCAGCTGTCTATATATCTCATACCTAGCATTCCTGCTGTACAACTCTTGTAGGTGAAGGAGGATCTCACTCGCACTCTGCATGTTTTCATGTTGCTTCTGTAACTCATTACTCATGGAAGCAAGCATGTAACACTTAGCTCTCATATCATGCTCCTTCCACTTGTCCAAAGTATCATGTTCCTCTTGTGTGGCCTCTGGAGGTAAGGGACTATGAACATTTGAATCTAGAACATATCCTATATGTTCAAGGTTCAGGACAAGCTTCAAATTTCTTAGCCAATTAGATAGATTTGGTCCTGTCAACCTATTGTAATCAAGTATGCTCGCAAGGATATTGGATGGTGGTGGTTGTTTTGTGCTCATTTTTATCAGAAAATTAACTGCATAAAATAACCAGATTAATTAGTAAATGTATCATGTAATTAACCAAAATGATTATGGTCTTTTAATCAAATTGGTCCTCCCACTAACTTAGCGAATCCTACACTTCCAAAGTAGAAAACGGAAATCCTAGTTGGATGGATTTCTAGTGGGTAATTGAATTCTTATAAGTCTATTGATCATCCTCAGGTACATCCATTATTGGAATTACAATAAACTATAAGTGAGCAACTCTTTGCCCATCACATCTCATGTGAGGTTCAATCCTTTACCTAGCCCCTAATGCCTAATCTCGTGTACATCCATTATTGACTTATCTTGCATTAGTTAAGTTGATCCCATTGAGCCAAGAATTATGCAAATAATTTTAATGTCCTCAGGTACATCCAATATTGGCCACTAAACCATTTACATATTTACAACATCTCATGCTTAATAATTATTCTTAAGAAAATCTCTTAAATAAATTGCATCTTATGCAACTATTTAAAATTTCTTAAAATAATTGCCCCAATGGAGGGCCTATGTTATAATTACTTTAATTATAGCATTTCCAACTTAATCATTTGTTTGGAAGATTTTATGGTCATTCTATTTACTATTAAGGTCTCACTTTGCACATTATCCATTTAGCATGCATATATCATATAATTGCATACATTCCCATACATCTCATGCATTCATGGATAAGCGATAAATATGGTATGATCGTGGACTTTCTAAGGGATTCAATCGAGCCACCAAGAATTGAATCGGGGCATTCCTAGGTGCATTTCATTCATTCATTTTACAAGAGTTGCTGAAGGAGTACATAATCAACACTTGATCTTGAATTCCTCCCACTGGTCTCACCAATGCTCTTGACCTCCTTGAACTTCTTGCAATCCAATATTACATAGTAATCCTTGGCATACCAAGGCGAATTTACAAGAACTTAAATAAATGAAATTACAACCCAAAAATTATTACAAACTTAATAATATATGCCCAAAATAAATTAAAATAAATTAATTAATTTACAATCCCAAAGAAACATAAAAGAAATAAATCCAATCACATTGGTATTTTATAGTCCATGATCATCCATCATGCATATCACTATTTAACAATTAAATAAAACATACATACTTAAATTAAATTGAATATCTCATATTCAACTTAAAAATCCAGATTTGAATATGATTCAAATAAATTTAAAAATTCAGATTTGAATCTCATTCAAACAAATTTAAAAATTCAGATTTGAATCACATTCAAACATTTTTTAAAAAATCATATTTGAATCACATTCAAACATTTTTTAAAAAATCAGATCTGAATTTTATTCAATCAATTTTAAAAAATCAGATTTAAATATGATTCAAACAACTTTAAAAATTCAGATTTGAATCACATTCAAACAACTTTTAAAATTCAGATTTGAATCACATTCAAACAATTTTTAAAATTCAGATTTGAATCATAATTTAATTGTGTGATAAAAACTACTAATTAAACACTTTAATTAGTCAAAGAATAGGCCTTAGATCATACAACAATTGCAGAATTAAAAGCCAAACCTTAAACCACCCATGGAAGCAAAACCATCCGCACCATTGATGGTGTTTTTTCAAGTGTGCCGCCAACTTGCTTTGCAACCAGCAATGAACATTTGATCTCATGATCAAACACACAATTAAATCATATAATCAACAATCTAAATGGCAAATATAGTGGCTCTGATTCCAATTGAAGGAACGGAAGCGTGAAAAACACAAGTTTATACCATTGAATTCAAAAATTTTCACCTAGGGTCACATGCATCATGCAAGATTTATTTTTATCTATTTGATTTCAATGATAAACAACATATTAAAACTCTTTTAATATGTTTTTGGATCTATATTTGCCATTTAAGATTTTAAAATTAATCAGATTAATTTTAGAACCCTATATTAAATCAAGAACGATTACACTAACCTCTTGATGCACTGCAGCGTGTCTGCGCCTTTGAGATTCGTCTTCAGGACACCAGATGTTGTCCCTCTAGCTTGTCCACACCAAGAACACCTATGGCAGCCCTTGAACAGCTTCTAAAGCCTTTTATATTAATTAGAAATTCAAGTTTTGCCTTTTAAGAGATTAAAGATGTAAACAGGACACTAGAAACAATTCCTAGTGTTCTTAATTCAAGAGATTGATGGCTAATCTCTTTGAATTGATAAGAGATGAAGAAGAAGAGATAAAAACCCTCAAAGTGGAGTGACAAAGGAGTGTGGCTGCTGGTTGTATTTTATTTTCTCATAACAACACTTAAATAGCTAGGTTAACACATTAAACCCTTGCCACATGTCACCCTTTGATTAGCTCTAGGTTTAAGTGACCCAATCACAATGTGCCAAGTGTCAAACCTATATTTAATATTGATTTTAATTATCTTACATGATTAAAAAAACATTTGGCAAGCTTATGTGTAATCCCATGTGTCACCATCTCATGGTGCCATGTGTCACACTGTGAAATGACCAAAATACCCCAGTGTCTTAATTTTGAGTTCTTAACCCAAAATAATTATTTTTCTTCTTCTAATTAATTTATATCAAATATAAATTAATTAATTAATCTCTATTAATTAATTTCTCATTAATTAAATTTATATTTAAACACTTTAAATATAAATTTAACTTATATTATACATCCAATAATCTAGATTTGGTTTCAAGTCATGATAGGGACTTTGCAATCTAATTGCAAACCAAACCTATTTAATTAATCAATTTAAACTCTTTAATTAATTAATTAAATAATATTTAATTAGGTGATAACTTGTGTATGTGTGTGACTTACTAGGCTCATCACTAATTGGCAATGAGACATGATATCAACTCTTAATATCATCAGAACTCTTTCTTACCATAAATGATTTCTCTAAATCATTTTATAAACCTCATAGACCATGGTTAACACATAGCATAGCATGCCATGGCCACCCAATTAGTAATAAGGTTTACCTTAAATGAACCTATAATCATATGTTACCATGCACTAGAATCTCTCTGTTACAAAATCCCAACTCAAGCTGGAGTCATGGTTTATGTCAAACTCCATTTGCTATGAATATTATGTTCTCTTTTAATTCCAGTTCTTGATTAAAAAGATTTTCTCATCAGATACTCTTTTCGAATAAATCTATCTCATCTCTGGCCAAGAACTTGAAACATCAAGAACAATTAAATGAACATAGGATTTTATTTCTATTTACTTAGAGGAACAGATTCCATCTTGATCAACACCTATCTCCATATATAACTAGTAGGAGCCAACACATGCCCATATACCCATACACAGTACAAGTATGAAAGCAGTATCAAACTCAAACTACCTATATACAAGATAATTGTGCTATCTCAAGTCTAAAGAGTATATGCACTGATATGATTTATGACAAAACATTGACAAGAATAAACTCCATGTGCTTGTCATAAGTGTCACTGGTTCGGCCTACTTATCATTTATAAGTGCCTATCATGTTTGTTATATGGCATGAGACTCACCATTCCATCTTATTTATATCTCATATAAATAAATTGGGAACAAACATGAATACAATCTTTCTGGATAAGTCATGTCCTTATTATGAAGTATCCTCGATTGTGAACCTATTTATGATACTTCGTGCTAGAAATATTGTCACTCATATTCTTAACAACTTAAGAATAATATTTCTAACAAAATATCAATGGACCTTTTCTATTACACATAAATATATTATGTAAACGGAAAAGTGGAAATGCCTTTTATTAATAAAAATATGTATAAGATACATACTAAATGATATGCTCTAGGGCATACTACTAACAGTTACATGCTTGCTTCTATGAGTAATGAGTTACAGAAGCAGCATGAGAACAAGTAGAGTGCGAGTGAGATCCTTCTTCACCTACAAAAGTTGTATGGTGAGCATAGTAGGAATGCTAGGTATGAGATATCTAGACAGCTGTTCCGCATGAGAATGTCTGAGGGACAGAATGTTGGGGATCATGTCCACAAGATGATTCGGCTGATTAAGCAGATGGAACATCTTGACTTTGACATGGATTTCCAACTGTAAACGGATTTGATCCTTCAGTCCCTACCTGAGTCATTAGGGAATTTTGTGACAAATTTCCATATGACTAAACAGGAATGCACCTTGGCTGGTTTACTCAACATGCTGGTTATTGCCCAAAAGAATATACTGGGCAATAAAGGAAAAGTGGTAGCTTTGATTGCATCTTCTTATGCTGGAAAGTCTAACAAGAAGGAGGGCAATAAGAAAAAGAAACCTCGTCCTTCCAAGAAAATAGTTAAACAGAAAGGGAAGACTAAAGCTGATGGACGCAAAGGAAAGTGTTTCCACTGCCAGTAGGATGGGCATTGGAAAAGGAACTGTCTAGGGTATCTTGCTTCTCTGAATGACAAGAAGGATACACCTTTGGAAAGTATGTCCATATCTTGTTATTTAGATTTTAATGATACTCATAGTTCATATACAGCTTGGGTTTTAGATACTGGTGCCAGTTCTCACATTTCTTATGATATGCAAGAACTAGTAAATAGTAGCAGCCTATGTTCTCGAGATGTTAGACTCCGGATTGGCGATGGCTCAATTGTTGAAGCTTTAGCCATAGGATCTAAATCTTTTTACATGTTTGGACATGTTTTGTGTTTGGATAATATTTTATATGTACCTGATGCTTTTAAGAACATCATTTCTATGTCTGCTTTGACTAGAAATGGCTATGAATTTCAATTCACAGATAATATTTGCAATATTTATTTTGGAAATAAATATGTTAGTTTGGGTTATATGAATGATGGTCTTTATTATTTGGATAATAATGAAGAACACAAATTAAATGCAAGTGATCTAAATGAATGCAATGCCATGGTGAAAATCAACTCAAGTTCAAAATATATTTGGCATTTAAGGTTAGGTGATGTTGCAGTAGACAAGATTATAAAATTGGAGAAAATGAGGATTTTATCCTCATTGGACTCTGAGTCTACTCCAACTTATGAATCCTACCTTCAGGGCAAAATGATAGATCACCCTTTGTTGGATAAGAGCTAAGAGCTGAGAATATTTTGGAGCTAATACATAGTGATGTATGTGGTCCACTTAAAAAAAATAGCTAGAGGCGGTTTTCATTATTTTATTACCTTTACTTATGATAAATCAAGGTTTGCGTATTTGTATTTGATGAAATACAAATATGAATCCTTTGAAAAGTTCAAAGAATTTAAATCTGAAGTAGAAAATCAAACAGGAAAAAGTATTAAAGCTCTTTGATCAGATCATGGAGGTGAATACTTGAGTACTGAATTTGATGAACACTTGAGAGAACATGGCATTGTTTCCCAGCTGACTCCTCCAGGAACACCACAATTGAATGGTGTATCTGAAAGGAGTAATCGTACCCTATTGGATATGGTACGTAGTATGATGAGTTATACTGATATGCCAATCTCCTTTTGGGGATTTGCATTAGAATCAACTTTGTATATTCTGAATAGGATTCCATCAAAATCAGTATCTTCCATACCTTATGAGATATGGCATGGAAGAAAATCAAGTCTTAAGCATGTTAAGATTTTGGATTGTCCAGCTTATATAAAAAAGCTGAACACTGATAAATTGGAAACCAGATCAGAAAAGGGTCAATTTGTTGGATATCCAAAAGATAGTTTTAGATATTATTTTTATTTACCTATATCACAAAAGGTTGTGGTAAGTAGAGATGCCACATTTCTTGAACAACAGTTTGTACAAAAAGGAGGCAAAGGAAGGCAAATAGAGTTGGAATTGGAGAATTCTGATCAACCAACATATCATATGGATATAGATCCATCTAGTCAACCTACACCTATTGATGAAACATTAGCAGCTGTTCCTCATAGAACAACCAGGGTATCTCACCCACCAGTGAGATATGGTTTCCTTCATGAAGAAGAATAAGAGTTGTCTACTCATGAAGAAGTAGATCATGGAGATGATCCACTTACCTATGACGAAGCTATATCAGATATAGACTCTTCAAAATAGATTGATGCTATGAAATCCAAGATTGATTCCATGTGTAAGAATCAAGTTTGGGATCTTGTTGACCCACCTGAAAGTATTGTACCTATAGGGAACAAATGGGTTTTCAAGAAGAAAATTGGTTTTGATGGAAAGGTAGAGACCTATAAAGCAAGGCTAGTAGCGAAAAGGAATCGACTATGAGGAGACTTTCTCGCCTGTTACCATGCTTAAATCAATTAGGATTCTATTAGCAATAGCTGCATACTATGATTATGAGATTTGGCAAATGGATGTCAAAACAGATTTTCTCAATGGATACATTGAAGAAAACGTTTTCATGAAACAACCTAGGGGTTTTTGAATCCCAAGATAGTTATAGAGTACGCAAGCTAAAGCGATCCATTTTTGGGTTACAACAACCTTCAAGCTGTTGGAACATCCATTTTGATGAAGCCATTTTGTCAATTGGTTTTATCAAAAATGAGGATGAGCCATGTGTGTATAAGAAGGTGAGTGATAGTGCTATCACTTTCCTTGTCTTATATGTAGATGATATTCTGTTAATGGGCAATGATACCAGGTATGTTGACAACTGTAAAGGTATGGTTGTCAAATACATTCTCCATGAAAGACTTAGGGAAGGCAGCCTATATTCTTAGGATTCACATCTATAGAGATAGAGCGAAAAGAATAATTGGTTTATCCCGAAGTTTATACTTGGAAAAGGTGTTAAAGAGGCTTAACATGCTTGATTCCAATGAGAGGATTGTTACCAGTGAGACATGGTATCCACCTTTCTAAAGAGATATCTCCAAAGATACCTTAAAAAAGAGATGAAATGGCCAGGATTCCATATGCTTCGGCTATTGGAAGTTTGATGTATGCAATGTTGTGTACTAGGCCGGATATCGCATATACTGTTAGTTTGACTAGCAGGTATCAATCCAATCCAGGTTTCGAACACTGGATAGCTGTCAAGAATATCCTTATGTACTTAAGAAGAACTAAGGATTTATTCTTAATATATGGAGATGGTGACTTGCAATTAGATGGTTATACTGATTCTGATTTCCAATTAGATATCGATGATAGAAAGTCTACCTCTGGATATGTGTTCATTTATAATGGAGGTGAAGTTAGTTAGAAGAGTTCCAAATAGAGTACGACTGCAGATTCCACTACCGAGGCTAAGTATATTGCTGCATCAGATGTTGCAAAAGAAGATGTTTGGATATAAGGAACCCCAGTCTCACCAGAAATCCAAACACATAGAAAGGCGCTACCACATTATCAGAGAAATAGTTGGGCATGGCGATGTAGCCATGCAGAAAATAGCATCAGCTGAAAATCCAGCTGATCCATTCACTAAGCCTTTGTCACAAGAACAGTTGGACCGATATCTTGAGAAGATGAGTCTAAGATATTGTAATGAATGGCTCTAGTGCTAGTGGGAGATTGTTTGTAGTATGCCCTAGAGCATATAATTTAGTATGTATCTTGTACATGTTTTATTAATAAAAGGCATTTTCACTTTTCCATTTACATAATACATTTATGCGTAATAGAAAAGGTCCATTGATATTTTATTAGAAATTATATTCTTAAGTTGTTAAGAATATGAGTGACAGTATTTCTAGCACAAAGTATCATAAATTAGTTCACAATCGAGGATACTTCACAATAAGGACATGACTTATCCAGAAAGATTGTAATCATGTTTGTTCCCAAGTTATTTATATGAGATGTAAATAAGATGGAATGGTGAGTCTCATGCCATATAACAAACATGATAGGTTTTACACATGATAAGTAGGTCGAACCAGTGACATTTATGACAAGCACATGGAGTTTACTCTTGTCAATGTATTGTCATAAATCATATCAATCTTTAGACTTGAGATAGCACAGTTATCTTGTATATAGGTGGTTTGAGTTTGATACTCCTTTCATACTTGTACTGTGTATGGGTATATGGGTATGTGTTGACTCCTACTAGTTATATATGGAGGTAGGTGTTGATCAAGATGGAATCTGTTATCCAAAGTAATATAGGGATAAAATCCTATGTTTGTTTAATTATTCTTGATGTTTCAAGTTCCTGGCCAGGACAGATAGATTTAATCAGAAATGAGTTTCTGAAGAGAAAATCTTTTTAATCAAGAATTGGAATTAAAAAAGAACATAATATTCATAGCAAATGGGGTTTGACATAAACCATGACTCCAGCTCGAATTGGGATTTTGCAACAGAGAGATTATAATGCATGGTATGTAACACCCCTATTTGCATAGCCTGGTATATGTAACTGTTTCGGTGACCAGTGTTGGTCTGGACAGTTAAGGGGATTAAAACCACACTTAAGACAACTAGAGAAGCCATAAACACAAACAATTAGTAATTGTCAATTAGTTAAGTATAAATAAGAAAAACAGAACATAAGAAGTTAAACGAGCCGAGAGTCACAGCGATGGGTGACCTTCTCGGAAATGATTGTTTAGTCGATTTAAACTCAAACTTTGAACCATAAAATGTGATGCCGCGGTCCTTAGGACCATTACAAACACAGTGAAAAAGAGAAAATCACGAAAAAGAACTGTTAATCCAGTCAAATAATTAGGTTAGGGAGCCAGAAGAAATATTAAATTATTTGCAAACCGGGTTGAATCGGTGAGGGACAATTTGGTCAATTGACCCCGAGAGCTAACTCCTGACCTAACTATCAAATAAAATTGGAGAAAAGAAAATTTCGAAGTCGGGAATTAAATTAAAGAACTAATAAAAAATAAATAGAAAAAAAAATGAAAAAGTTAAAAAGGTAATGACATCATGTGGTGATACATGCATAATGCCATAAGAATATTAATTAAAAATTTATTTGATTAGAATTATGGTCTTCCTAAGACATAAAATACAAGAAAAGAAAAAAAAAAAAAAAGAAAAACCAAAAAGTCCTTCTTGCTCATGTGTTGCCGCCTCACTCTCCTCTCCCTCATATCACCATGAATGAAACTCCATTAAAGCTTGTTTCATGCTTTTAAATCACCCATTAAACCCTAAGTTCTTCCCCAATCACTCCATAAAACCTTATTTCCTTCCCTTGAGAAAGAAATTTAGCAAGAAAGAAAGAAGAAAAGAGGAGAAAAATTGAAGATTGAATGTCAAAGTTGAGGTAAGCACCCTAATTTGAAAACTTGAGATTTATTAGTTGTGTTGTAGCTTAAAGTAACTTAGAAACTAAAGAAATGAAATGAAACTAATTGTTGAAGGACCAAACTGAAATTTTGGCTATCTAGGGTTACTATGCAAATGTTTGAGTTTTGATTGAATTTAATGTGTTAGGCAAGCTTGTATGAATGAGGTAGTAAGATTGAAATGCTTAAAAATGATTAAATGCAATAATTTAGTGAGTTAGGGTTTTGGACACTTAGGATTTAGAGACCAAAAATGTGAGAAATTTGTAAATGATGTCTTTGACCTAGTATGAAGTGAGAAATGGTCAATTGTTACCAAATGAAGTGTGTTGAAACGGTTGGAGTTTAGGTCAAATTCGGATTCAATGTGGTCATGATGCAGGCAGCATGACCAAGGTTCCTTTGAGGGACCAAAACTGAAATTCTACCAGTCCAATTGGCATGAGACCAATTGAGAATGAAAATAGACACTAAATGACACAATTTTCATTTTGAAAGCATGCCAAAAAAGTGACCAAAACCTAGTGAATAAATGGACCAAATCTGGAAAATCTCAGTCTGCCCTGTACAAACTGACCAAATGAATAGTGTTTGTTCATTTGGCCATAACTTGAGCTAGACAGGTCTAAATGACCTGAAATTTTACCAGTGAACAGTTGAAGTATAGACCTAAAACTTTCATGAAGAACAAAAACCAAAATTATGCCATTAACCAAGTTATTTGGCCACCCCAAGTTGGTGACCTAAAACTGCCAGCACCAAAAATTGCCCAGAAAATCTGGGTTGAATCCAATCCGGCAGCAGTAGTTCAAATAGCTATAACCTGGGCTAAAACGCTCCAATTTGAGTGATTCAAAAAGGACAATAAACTTAAGACAATAGAGAACATTTTCTATGAAGAAAGTTTTTCCAAATTTTAACAGTAAAGTGACCAAACAGTGCAACCTTAGACACCAAAACTAAAAAATTATCAATTTTGCCTAAAAGACTTAGAATTTGAGTAAACCACTAAAACCAACAAATTTAGTGACCACAATGTGGTATGTGGGTGAAGTTGGAGTTCCCATACCTATTAAGCCTTAAAAAGTCAACAATTTGACTTGAATAGTGCAGCGAATAGTAACCCCGAAACACAACATTTAAATAACGCCAAGTTTAGCATACTAAAGCAAGGTATAAAAGAATTTGAATTTATTTTTGGATTAATGATGAGTTATGATACTGAAACACTGTGAAACTGTGTGTTTCAATGGAAAAGAATACCGGGAATGAACCCGAAGAATCGAGTCAAGGCCAAGAGGTGACTCGTTTAAGGTTTGTGCACAACTAACTCTTTTGTTATCTTTCAATTCCAAATTGAATTGAAATAAATTTATTTTATGATTTATAATTTTGTTGTGTTGACAATTTTAATTTGTTGAATGAAATTGTATAAATTAAATGTAAATTTTCTTATGCATTTAAGGATTTATTGCATGGTTTTAAGGATTGTAAATTTTAAGTTTGATGTGTTGCTAGCCTTGACCATGAATTTATGATGATTTGTAAACACCTTGTGAATAGAAATTATTTTGAATATGATTTGAAACCACAGTGGACATGGCAAAATTTGTTGTGAATTCTCATTGAAGGAACGGAAGCGTGAAAAACACAAGTTTATACCATTGAATTCAAAAATTTTCACCTAGGGCCACATGCATCATGCAAGATTTATTTTTATCTATTTGATTTCAATGATAAATAACATATTAAAACTCTTTTAATATGTTTTTGGATCTGTATTTGCCATTTAAGATTTTAAAATTAATCAGATTAATTTAAGAACCCTAGATTAAATCAAGAACGATTACACTAACCTCTTGACGCACTGCAGCGTGTCTGCGCCTTTGAGATTCATCTTCAGGACACCAGATGTTGTCCCTCTAGCTTGTCCACACCAAGAACACCTATGGCAGCCCTTGAAGAGCTTCTAAAGCTTTTTCTATTAATTAGAAAATCAAGTTCTGCCTTTTAAGAGATTAAAGATGTAAACAGGACACTAGAAACAATTTCTAGTGTTCTTAATTCAAGAGATTGATGGCTAATCTCTTTGAATTGATGAGAGATGAAGAGAAATAGCTGGAGAGGCTCAAAGTGGCGTGACATATGAGAGGAGAGGCTGCTGGTTGTATTTTATTTTCTCATAACAACACTTAAATAGCTAGGTTAACACATTAAACCCTTGCCACATGTCACCCTTTGATTAGCTCTAGGTTTAAGTGACCCAATCAAATTGTGCCAAGTGTCAAACCTATATTTAATCATGATTTTAATCATCTTACATGATTAAAAAAACATTTGGCAAGCTTGTGTGTAATCCCATGTGTCACCATCTCATGGTGCCACGTGTCACACTGTGAAATGACCAAAATGGCCCTATGTCTTAATTTTGAGTTCTTAACCCAAAATAATTATTTTCTTCATCTAATTAATTCATATCAAATATAAATTAATTAATTAATCTCTATTAATTAATTTCTCATCAATTAAATTCATATTTAAACACTTTAAATATAAATTTAATTTATACTCCACATCCAATAATCTAGATTTGGTTTCAAGTCATGCTAGGGACTTTGCAATTTAATTGCAAACCAAACCTATTTAATTAATCAATTAAACTCTTTAATTAATTAATTAAATCATATTTAAATAGGTGATAACTTGTGTATGTGTGTGACTTACTAGGCTCATCACTAATTGGCAATGAGACATGATATCAACTCTTAATATCATCAGAACTCTTTCTTACCATAAATGATTTCTCTAAATCATTTTATGAACCTCATAGATCATGGTTAACACCTAGCATAGCATGCCATGGCCACCCAATTAGTAATAAGGTTTACCTTAAATGAACCTATAATCATATGTTACCATGCACTAGAATCTCTCTGTTACAAAATCCCAACTCAAGCTGGAGTCATAGTCTATGTCAAACTCCATTTGCTGTGAATATTATGTTCTCTTTTAATTCCAATTCTTGATTAAAAATATTTTTTTCATCAGAAACTCTTTTCTGAATAAATCTATCTGTCATGGCGAGGAACTTGAAACATCAAGAACAATTAAATGAACCTAGGATTTTATCCCTATTTACTTAGAGGAGCAGATTCCATCTTGATCAACACCTATCTCCATATATAACTACTAGGAGACAACACATGCCCATATACCCATACACAGTACAAGTATGAAAGCAGTATCAAACTCAAATAACCTATATACAAGATAACTGACCTAGCTCAGGTCTAAAGATGATATGCACCGATATGCTTTCTGACAAAACATTGACAAGAGTAAACTCCAGGTGCTTGTCATAAGTGTCACCGGTTGACCTACTTATCATTTATAAGTGCTTATCATGTTTGTTATATGGCATGAGACTCACCATTCCATCTTATTTATATCTCATATAAATAACTTGGGAACAAACATGAATACAATCTTTCTGGATAAGTCATGTCCTTATTATGAAGTATCCTCGATTGTGAACCTATTTATGATACTTTGTGCTAGAAATATTGTCACTCATATTCTTAACAACTTAAGAATAATATTTCTAACAAAATATCAATGGACCTTTTCTATTACACATAAATATATTATGTAAACGGAAAAGTGGAAATGCCTTTTATTAATAAAAATATGTACAAGATACATACTAAATGATATGCTCTAGGGCATACTACTAACACTCATTAGCTTGTCTAGTGAGATATCTCCTCCACTTGATGGGGCAAGTTACTTCCTCTCTGGCTTGCCAGTTGGAGAAGAATTTGAATGAGTACTCATATATACTAGCTAGTCTTCGTTTCTCCCTTTTAGCCTTGGTTATTAGGAGTATATGAAATGTCGTGGTGCACAACACGAAATCTATTTGAATTTTGGGCCATGAGATAAACTGTGTGAATTGTTGGCAACGCCCTTTAAATTATGCATAATTTGATAAATTGTGATTGAAATAAATAATTTGTTAGTGATTCAAAATAATTTTGTATTGTTTCAGAATTTAAAGGAAATGTAAATAAATAGTTATTAATTGATCAAAATATTATTCAAATGAATAATTTGCGTGAATGAAAACAATGATTTTTGTATGTCATGGATTTTGAAGAATTTAGAAGTTTTAAATTTTTATTTATTATGAATTGTTAAGAATAATTTGTATTAAGTTTTAAATTATTAGTTTATGCACCACTGAGTTCACCACTCAGCGATAGCTTTGTATGCTGTCGCAGATATAGAGATTAGAGGAGCAGCAGATTGAGCTGCCGAGGACAGGAAAGCTACCTACTTGAAGTTATCGGGTATAATTTATACCCTGACTGTAAATATTTATTTTGATGTATGTATTGCATGTAATTGTATGGACATATAAATTCGGTCTTGAGCAGCTTGTACAAAGTTTGTATAAAGTTATAATAAATTTTAGTTTGGATTTTCTTAATTTAAATTTCTAGTATAATGTATATATAAATTATTTTGTCATTAACGAAATATGATTGGTAGTATTTTATTTTAAATTGAATGAAATTCATTAATGGTATTTTGATAATTGTTGGATATTGGAAATGGTGAATTTGAATTTTGGAAGTTGATAAATGTGTTGAAATTGGTTGAGATGATTGTAATTTTTGAAGAAGTTGTTGAGAAAAAATATTAGAAGTGCTTTTTAAAGGAAGTTAAAGAACTATTTTCTCAAAATACAAACGGTACTCTGCCGAAATTTTTATAAAATTTGTGAAAAAATAAAATAGGCCAAAAATTTTAATTAGTTTTAACTTCAAATAAATGATTTCAATACCTATTAGAAAATGCTCACCACTTATCAAAAATAAGAAAATAGTTTTAAAATCCCTTGTAGTATATTTAATGGGTTATCGGTAGGCGAATTACGGTAATTCATTAGGTGTACTACGGGAGCATGTTACATCTTACAAGGAGTAGAGTGTGACATGTTTTAGTGGTATCAGAGCAAAATTTTTGAAGTATGTTTTAACTTGAGAATTTGTGTCTTTCCTTGTTAAGTACAACTGCTCAAAGTCCATACTTGTTACATACAGTACATTTACATCATAAATATGAACTAACAGGGAAAAATCTCCTTGTGTTTGGTGTACAGAAAATAGAAAAAATAAAAAAATCCTGTGAATAGATATAGACAAGAGGGAAAAAATGGTAAAGCAGTCTGATACAGCTAACGTACAGAGAGAGGCCCCTGTTTCACAGAGCGTTGGAGGTCCAACTGCACCAGTCCCTCCTATATAAATTACTACACAAACGGCCCAGCAGATGGCCATGTTCTTTCAGCAAATGGCTGATAATCTGTTAGCCTAGACCCAAGTGCAAACCCAACCTCCTCAAGAGCAGCATGAAAAAGAGAAAAGTGGGAAACCCATCGGTCAAAGTTTGAGTAGTAATTTGGGAAAGAGAAAATATTTTGAGGGACCCCGAGCTCCTAAGAATGACAGAGGCGGATCTTCAGGGTGGAAGCAATCAAGAACCATTCATTAAAGAACTAGAAGTTCCTACCCTACCCATCTCTGTGACGTTTGGGGAAAATTTCATGGGGGTATATGCCATAGGGTCACTGGAGCCTGCTTCAATTGTGGTGGAATTGGACATTTCGCCCGAGATTGTACTAGCACACGTCAATTTATACCACATACTACACCAAAGGAATCAGTTCAAGATTCTGATTTTAGAGGCTCATTAATAGTCAGTAGGGGCAGAGGCAGAAGTAGAGACAACACTTCGGGTAATCCTCGCACAATGGACTAACCTGAGCAGAGGAAAATATTAGAAAGAGGGAATGCCATGCATAGAGGGGAAAAAGCAAAGACTTCAGATGTAGTTGTCGGTATGTTCTTAACTTGTGAAAGGAATAATTCTGTACTATTTGATTCCGGCTCTACTTATTTATATGCTAATGCAAAATTATATGTTCTACTGCTATTCCCTTGAATGGAGATAAATTTTAATGTGTTAGTAATTAGTCTTTTAGGATAAGAATTGCGATAATAAGCGTGATTGGAATTAATTTTGGAAAAGTTTATAGTGAGAGACATCTCCTAGACTACGATAAATTATAAAGTTAATTAGTAAACCTAATTAGGTAAGGCAAGAGGACCAAAAAGTAAGTTATAGCACTATATCTACTCTAGATGGAAGTAAAGGTATTACTGTTGATAGATGTTAGTAAGTACTATAATCAAAATAAGTTTAAGATATTAGTGGATTTGAAAGAAATAAGACATAGGGAAGTTTGATTTATTGGGATGTATCGTAGTAACTATGCAATATTCTTGATGTTTGTGCTATAAGCAGTAGATTACAGTACTGACTTGAGATTTATTATGTAGAGCTACGTACTACCCAATAGTACATAAGGATAAGAATAGTTATAAATGACTTTCGCTCTGGCACAAATATACCAGAATAGAGTTTTATTACTAGAACTGAGTTTGAAAATCCTAATTCGGGATTTAAAACTCTATAATTAGAATATCAAAAGATCAAGGTTTTAAGGTAGTGAGAGTTAAAGACTCCGTAACCCTAGCATGAATTACAGTACATCAAGAATTGTTATGGGACTAGAGTTTTAGCATGGTAAAAATTTAAAAATAATACCTATAGGGCTAAGTCATCCACTCTCCGATATGGGGTTTATAGTTGTTTTGGTATTGCAATGGATCTTTTGCTCAAAGTTTAGTACGGAACAGTATTCTATTTGTGTAGCAATAAGACACAAAATATAATTTTGTTCCCCTAAAAGAGACAGGATACTATGGATGACAATTATAACTTATAAAACTGTTAAGAAGTGATATTATACTGATAACAGTAATTCGATAGGAACTAGTTGCTCAGGTATTCTTTAGGAAGAGCACAATTTTATTATGCAGATCATAAGGATTAGATTAGAATTAAAGCGAAACTTTTGAATAGCATGGGAAACAGGAGAGTCCGGTAGACTCCCTTCTTAAGATTAAAGAATTGTTTATGGTTAAAAAAAAAATAAAGGGTAATGATCGCAAACCAGCGGAAAATAAGCTATAGAATATTGATAGATAAAAGAGTTGTGGAAGTAAAAATTAGAATAGTTAGTGCGAATGTAATAAAGAAACGTTATGAATATTAGTTAAAGTGTTTACTAAAATGGTCAGAGGACCAAATTAAAGTAATATTGAAGTGTAGTGGATTTGTTAGGGACGATAAGAGGTGCTAAATTACGACTCGACAGTCAAGTTAAGGAAGAAGATTAGATTAAGAAATAAAATAATTAAAGTTAAGTTGCTGAATAAAAGAAGGAAACAAATAGAACATTAAGAAATAAGAAAAAAACTAGATGAGGAATTGCTACCAGGGCAAACAACCTACTTAAGACGTGTAACGATATCCCGAACTATTTTATCAAGAAGGAAATAAGTTAAACAAAGGCAAACAAGATAGTGCAAAATGGCACATAGGCCTTGGTCATAAATGGAGATGGTAAGATAATGGTTATGGACCTATGGCTAAGAAAGAGATAAGTAGTTCATATATGACCAAGAAGGTCATTAAAAAAAAGAAAGACTACAAAGGAAAATAATTGCTAAAAGAACAGCAAGAAAAGACAAAAATATTCTAAATTAAACTGAAGGTTGTATCAAATGATCAAGAGATTTGATAAGAAAAGAGTAAAACTAAGTTCTCACCCATAGGATTGTACAAGGTCCTAGAAAGAGTGGACCCACTAGTACACAGATTTGCTTACCTCTAAAATTGAAATGAAATCGAATCTAACTTATGACAAAAGCTCATAAGAAACTTGGCACACGAGGTGAGTAATCGACGAGTAAATAGTATTGGTTAAAGTGCTAAGAAACCATCATTCAGGCCAGGAAGCTACTTGGGAACATGAATAATACATGAGGAGACAGCACTCACAACTGTTCAGAGACTGATACCTGGTAATATTTCGAGGATGAAATTGTTTTAAGGGGAGGAGAATTGTAACACCCCTATTTGCATAGCCTGGCATATGTTACTGTTCCGGTGACCGGTGTCGGTCCGGACAGTTAAGGGGATTAAAACCACACTTAAGACAAGTAGAGAAGCCATAAACATAAATAATTAGTAATTGTCAATTATTTAAGTATAAATAAGGAAAACAGAACATAAGAAGTTAAACGAGCCGAGAGTCACAGCGATGGGTGACTTTCTCGGGAACGATTACGAAGTCGATTTAAACTCAAATTTCGAACCGTAAAATGTGATGCTGCAGTCCTTAGGACCATTACGAACACAGTGGAAAAGAGAAAATCACGAAAAAGAACTGTTAAGCCAGTCAAATAATTAGGTCAGGGAGCCGGAAGGAATATTAAATTATTTGCAAATTGGGTTGAACTGACGAGGGGCAATTTAGTCAATTGAACCTGAGAGCTGACTCCTGACCTATCAATCAAATAAAATTGGAGAAAAGAAAATTTCGGAGTCGGGAATTAAATTAAAGAACTAATAGAGAAATAAATAGAAAAAAAAATGAAAAAGTTAAAAAGGTAATGACATCATGTGGTGACACATGCATGATGCCATGAGTATTTTAATTCAAAATTTATTTAATTAGAATTATGGTCTTCCCAAGACATAAAATACAAGAAAAGAAAGAAAAAAAAAAAAAGAAAAACCAAAAAGTCCTTCTTCCTCATGTGTTGCCGCCTCACTCTCCTCTCCCTCATATCACCATGAATGAAACTCCATTAAAGCTTGTTTCAAGCTTTTAAATCCCCCATTAAACCCTAAGTTCTTCCCCAATCACTCCATAAAACCTTATTTCCTTCCCTTGAGAAAGAAATTTAGCAAGAAAGAAAGAAGAAAAGAGGAGAAAAATTGAAGATTGAATATCAAAGTTGAGGTAAGCAACCTAATTTGAAAACTTGAGATTTATTAGTTGTGTTATAGCTTAAAGTAACTTACAAGCTAAAAAAATGAAATGAAACTAATTGTTGAAGGACCAAACTGAAATTTTTGCTAGCTAGGGCTTCTATGCATATGTTTGAGTTTTGATTGAATTTAATATGTTAGGCAAGCTTGTATGAATGAGGTAGTAAGATTGAAATGCTTAAATGTGATTAAATGCAATAATTTAGTGGGTTAGGGTTTTGAACACTTAGGGTTTAGAGACCAAAAATGTGAGAAATTGGTAAATGATGTCTTTGACCTAGTATGAAGTGAGAATTGGTCAATTGTGACCAAATGAATTGTGTTGGAATGGTTGGAGTTAAGGCCAAATTCGGAATCAATGTGGTCATGATGCAGGCAGCATGACCAAGGTTCCTTTGAGAGACCAAAACTGAAATTCTACAAGTCCAATTGGCATGAGACCAATTGGGAATGAAAATAGATACTAAATGACACAATTTTTATTTCGGAAGCATGCCAAAAAGGTGACCAAGACCTAGTGAACAAATGAACCAAATCTGGAAAATCTCAATCTGCCCTGTACAAACTGACCAAATGAACAGTGTTTGTTCATTTGGCCATAACTTGAGCCAGGCAGGTCTAAATGACCTGAAATGTTACCAGTGAACAGATAAGGTGTAGAACTAAATCTTTCATGAAGAACACAAACCCAAATTAAGCCATTAACCAAGTCATTTGGCCACCCCAAGTTGGTGACCTAAAACTGCTAGCACCCAAAATTGCCCAGGAAATCTGGGTTGAATCCAATTCGGCAGCCATGGTTCAAATAGCTATAACTTGAGCTAAAAATCTCCAATTTGAGTGATTCAAAAGGGGGAATAAAGTTAAGACAATAGGGAACATTTTTTATAAAGAAATTTTTTCCAAATTCAATAGCAAGGTGACGAATGGAACAGTGCAACCTTTGATACCAAAACTGAAAAATTATCAATTTTGCCTAAAAGACTTAGCATTTGAGTAAACCACCAAAACCAACAAATTTAGTGACCAAAATGTGGTATGTGAGTGAAGTTAGAGTTCCCATACCTATTAAGCCTTAGAAAGTCAACAATTTGACCTGACTAGTGTAGTGAATAGTAACCCCGAAACACAAAATTTAAAGAACACCAAGTTTAGCATATTAAAGCTAGGTATAAAAGAATTTGAATTTATTTTTGGATTAATGATGAGTTATGATACTGAAACACTGTGAAACTATGTGCTTCAGTGGAAAAGAATACCGGGAAGGAACCCGAGGAATCGAGTCAAGGCCAGGAGGCGACTCGTTTAAGGTTTGTGCACAACTAACTCTTTTGTTATCTTTCAATTCCAAATTGATTTGAAATAAATTTATTTTATGATTTATAATTTTGTTGTGTTGACAATTTTAATTTGTTGAATGAAACTGTATAAATTAAATGTAAATTTTTTTATGCATTTAAGGATTTATTGCATGGTTTTAAGGATTGTAAATTTTATGTTTGATGTGTTGCCAACCTTTAGCATGAATTTATGATGATTTGTAAACACCTTGTGAATAGAAATTGTGTTGAATATGATTTGAAATCACAGTGGACATGGCAAAATTTGTTGTGAATTCTCATTAGCTTGTCTAGTGAGATATCTCCTCCACTTGATGGGGCGAGTTACTTCCTCTCTGGATTGCCAGTTGGGGAAGAATTTGAATGAGTACTCATATATACTAGCTAGTATTTGTTTCTCCCTTTTAGCCTCGGTTATTGGGAGAATGTGAAATGTTGTGGTGTACAACACGGCATCTATTTGAATTTTGGACCATGAGATAAGCTGTGTGAATTGTTGGCAACGCCCTTTAAATTATGCATAATTTGATAAATTGTGATTGAAATAAATAATTTGTTAGTGATTCAAAATATTTTTGTATTGTTTCAGAATTTAAAAGAAATGTAAATAAATAGTTATTAATTGATCAAAATGTTATTCAAATGAATAATTTACGTGAATGAAAATAATGATTTTTGTATGCCATGGATTTTGAAGAATTTAGAAGTTTTAAATTTTTATTCATTATGAATTGTTAAAAATAATTTGTATTAAGTTTTAAATTATTAGTTTGTTCACCGCTGAGTTCACTACTCAGCGATAGCTTTGTATGCTATCGCAGATATAGAGGTTAGAGGAGCGTGATTGAGTGCCGAGACAGGAAGCTACACCTTGAAGTTATCGGTATAATTTATACCCGAACTGTAAATATTCATTTTAATGTATGTATTGCATGTAATTGTATGGACATGTAAATTCGGTCTTGAGCAGCTTGTACAAAGTTTGTATAAAGTTGTAATAAATTTTAGTTTGGATTTTCTTAATGTACATTTCTAGTATGATGTATATATAAATCATTTTGTCATTAATAAAATATGATTGGTAGTATTTTATTTTCAATTGAATGAAATTCATTAATGGTATTTTGATAATTATTGGATATTGGAAATAGTGAATTTGAATTTTGGAAGTTAATAAATGTGTTGAAATTGGTTGAGATGATTGTAACTTTTGAAGAAGTTGTTGAGAAAAATTATTGGAAGTGCTTTTTCTAGGAATTTGAAGAACTGTTTTCTCAAAATACAAACGGCACTCTGCTAAAATTTTTATAAAATTTGTGGAAAAATAAAATTGGCCAAAAATTTTAACTAGTTTTAACTTCAAATAAATGATTTCAATACCTATTAGAAAATGCTCACCACTTACCAAAAATAAGAAAATAGTTTTAAAATCCCTTGTAGTATATTTAATGGGTTATCGGTAGGCGAAGTACGATAATTCATTAGGTGTACTACGGGAGCATGTTACATCTTACGAGGAGTAGGGTGTGACATGGTAACAAATAATTATAGGTTCATTTAAGGTAAACCATATTACTAATTGGGTAGCTATGGCATGATATGCTAGGTGTTAACCATAGTCTATAGAATGATTTAGAGAAATCATTTATGTTATGAAAGAGTTCTGATGATATTAAGAGTTGATATCATGTCTCATGGGCAATTAGTGATGAGCCTAGTAAGTCACACACATACACAAGTAATCACCAAATTAAATGTGATTTAATTAATTAATTAAAGAGTTTAATTGACTAATTAAATAGGTTTAGTTTGCAATTAGATTGCATAGTCCCTAGCATGGCTTGAAACCAAATATAGGTTATTGGATGTATAATATAAGTTAAATTTATATTTAAAGTGTTTAAATATAAATTTAATTAATGAGAAATTAATTAATAGATATTAATTAATTAATTTATATTTGATACAAATTAAGTAGAAGAAGAGAAATAATTATTTTGGGTTGAGAACTCAAAATTAATACATAGGGGTATTTTGGTCATTTCACAGGGTGACATGTGACACCATGAGATGGTGACACATGGCACTACACATAAGCTTGCCATATGTCTTTTAATCATGTAAGATAATTAAAGTCAAGATTAAATATAAGTTTGACACTTGGCACAATGTGATTGGGTCAATTAAACCTAGAGCCAATCAAAAGGTGACATGTGGCAAGGATTTTAAGTGGTGACCTAGCTATATAAGGGAAAGGATGAAATAACAAAATACAATCTGCTCATTCTCCCTTTGGTGCCACCACCCTTAGTTGCCTCTCCCTCTTTTCTTCTTTAACTCTCATCAATTCAAAGAGATTTGCCAATAATCTCTTGAATTAAAAATACTATAAATCATTTCTAGTGTCCTGTAATAATCTGTAATCTCTTAAAAGGCAAAACTTGAATTTCTAATTGATTGGAAAGGCTTGAGAAGTTGTTCAAGGGCTGCCATGGGTGATCTTAGTGTGGACAAGCTAGAGGGACAACATCTGGTGTCCTAGGCGCCTCCCAAAGGTGCCGAACACACTGCAGTGCATTAAAAAGGTTAGTACACTTGTTCTTGATCTAATCTAGGGTTCTAATGAATTAATCTGTTAATTCTAAAATCTTAAATGGCAAATGTAGATCCAAATACATATTAAAAGAGTTTTAATATGCTGTTTATCATTGAAATCAAATAGATAAAAATGTATATTGCATGATGCATGTGACCCTAGATGAAAAAAATTTTTAATTCAATGATCTAAACTTATGTTTTTCATGCTTCCGCTCCTTTAAATGGTATCAGAGCTAGGTCACCACTTAAAACCCTTGCCACATGTCACCTTCTGATTAGCTCTAGGCTTAATTGACCCAATCACATTGTGCCAAGTGTCAAACCAATATTTAATCTTGACTTTGATCATCTTACATGATTAAAAGACATATGGCAAGCTTATGTGCAGTGCCATGCGTCACCATCCCATGGTTCCTCATGTCACCATGTGAAATGACCAAAATACCCTTGTGTATTAATTTTGAGTTCTCAATCCAAAATAATTATTTCTCTTTTTCTAATCAATTTATATTAAATATAAATAAATTAATTAATCTCTATTAATTAATTTCTCATTAATTAAATTCATATTTAAACACTTTAAATATAAATTTAACTTATATTATATATCCAATAACCTAGATTTGGTTTCAAGCCATGCTAGGGACTACGCAATCTAATTGCAAACTAAACCTATTTAATTAATCAATTAAACTTTTTAATTAATTAATTAAATCACATTTAATTTGGTAATTACTTGTGTATGTGTGTGACTTACTAGGCTCATCACTAATTGCCCATGAGACATGATATCAACTCTTAATATCATCAGAACTCTTTCTTAACATAAATGATTTCTCTAAATCATTTTATAAAGCTTATAGACTATGGTTAACACCTAGCATAGCATGCCATAGCCACCCAATTAGTAATATGGTTTACCTTAAATAAACCTATAATCATATGTTACCATGTCACACCCTACTCCTCGTAAGATGTAACATGCTCCCGTAGTACACCTAATGAATTACCGTACTTCGCCTACCGATAACCCATTAAATATACTACAAGGGATTTTAAAACTATTTTCTTATTTTTTATAAGTGGTGAGCATTTTCTAATAGGTATTGAAATCATTTATTTGAAGTTAAAACTAGTTAAAATTTTTGGCCCATTTTATTTTTCCGCAAATTTTATAAAAATTTAAGTAGAGTGCCGTTTGTATTTTGAGAAAATAGTTCTTCAAATTCCTGGAAAAAGCACTTCCAATAATTTTTCTCAACAACTTCTTCAAAAGTTACAATCATCTTAACCAATTTCAACACATTTATTTACTTCCAAAATTCAAATTCACCATTTCCAATATCCAATAATTATCAAAATACCATTAATGAATTTCATTCAATTGAAAATAAAATACTACCAATCATATTTTATTAATGACAAAATGATTTATATATACATCATACTAGAATTTACATTAAGAAAATCCAAACTAAAATTTATTACAACTTTATACAAACTTTGTACAAGCTGCTCAAGATCGAATTTACATGTCCATACAATTACATGCAATACATACATTAAAATGAATATTTACAGTTCGGGTATAAATTATACCTGATAACTTCAAGCAGGTAGCTTCCCTGTCCTCGGCAGCTCAATCTGCTGCTCCTCTAACCTCTATATCTGCGATAGCATACAAAGCTATCGCTGAGTAGTGAACCCAATGGTGCACAAACTAATAATTTAAAACTTAATACAAATTATTCTTAACAATTCATAATGAATAAAAATTTAAAACTTCTAAATTCTTCAAAATCCATGACATACAAAAATCATTATTTTCATTCACGTAAATTATTCATTTGAATAACATTTTGATCAATTAATAACTATTTATTTACATTTCTTTTAAATTCTGAAACAATACAAAAATATTTTGAATCACTAACAAATTATTTATTTCAATCACAATTTATCAAATTATGCATAATTTAAAGGGCGTTGCCAACAATTCACACAGCTTATCTCATGGCCCAATCCTATTTAATTGATCAATTAAACTCTTTAATTAATTAATTAAATCATATTTAATTTGGTGATTACTTTTGTAAATGTGTGACTTACTAGGCTCATCATTAATTGGCAATGAGACATGATATCAACTCTTAATATTATCAGAACTCTTTCTTACCATAAATGATTTCTCTAAATCATTTTATGCACCTCATAGACAATGGTTAATACCTAGCATAGCATGCAAAGGCCACCCAATTAGTAATAAGGTTTACCTTAAATGAACCTATAATCATATGTTACCATGCACTAGAATCTCTCTGTTATAAAATTTCAATTCGAGCTGGAGTCATGGTTTATGTGTAACACCCCTATTTGCATAGCCTGGTATATTTCACTATTCCGATAACCAGTGTCGGTCCGAACAATTAAGAGGATTAGAACCACACTTAAGACAACTAGATAAGCCCTGAACACAAATAATTAGTAATTGTCAATTAGTTAAGTATAAATAAATAAAATAGAATGTAAGAAGTTAAACGAGCCGAGAGTCACAGCGATGGGTGATCTTCTCGGCAAGGATTGTGAAGTCGATTTAAACTCAAATTTCGAACCATAAAATGCGACGCTTCGGTCCATAGGACTATTACGAATACAGTGGAAAAGAGAAAATCACGAAAAAAATATTGTTAAGCCAGTCAAATAATTAGGTCAGAGATTCATAAGAAATATTTAATTATTTAAAAATTGGGTCGAACCGGCAAGGGCCAATTTGGTAAATTGACCCCTAGAGCTGACTCCTGACCTAACTGTCAAATAAAATCGGAGAAAAGAAAATTTCGGAATTGGGAATTAAATTAAAAAACTAATAGAAAAGTAAAGGAAAAGGAAAAGAAAATAAAATAGGAGTATGACATCATGCATGACCTAATTAATTTAAATTTGTAAATTATGAAAATTAGAGATAATTGTGGCATAAATAAAGTTAAAATTAAAAAGAAAAGCAATTTTTTTATCCTCTCATCTTCTCCTTGCCGTCCCTCCCTTTTTCTCTCAATTCTCTCATTCCTTTCCACCATTAACACCCATCTCAAGCTTTCAAAAGCTTGATTTTATTCTATAAATTCCCTAACTCCTTTAAGTAAATCTTATTCTTAGATCTTGACAAGCACCTTGTGAACAAAAAAAAAAAAAGAGGAAAGTGGAGAATTGAAGAACTAGTGAATTCACAAATTGAGGTAAGTGTAACTTCAATCTTAGATTTTTATCAAATGCATGAATTTAAGTTTAAATATGATGAAATTTCATTAGAAATAAAGAAAACTATGCTTGAATAATGGGAGTGAGAATTTGGCAGCCATGGGATTAGGAGATGTTGAATTGTTTTAGCTCAATTAATTATGTTAGGAAGCTTAATTGAGTGATGGAGTGATGTTAGTATGCTTAGAATTAATTAAATGTAACAATTAGTGTAGTTAGGGTTTTGGCACCTAGGGTTTGGAAGATAAAAAAGTGAAAATTTGTTAAATGATGTGTTTGACCTTGTTAGAGTTGAGAAATGGTCATTTGCGACCAATTAATGTATGTTGGAAGTGTTAGAATTGGGTGTAGATTCGGATTTGATGTGGGCAGTATGCAGGAAGCATGACCAAGGTCCCTATTAGGGACCAAAACTGAAAATTTGCAAGTCCAATTGGGAATGAAACTAGACACAAAATGACACATTTTTCATTTAGGAATCATGCCTAAAAAGTGACTAAAACTTAGTGAACAAATTGATCAAATCCGGATTAGGCAATCTGACCTGTACAAAAATGACCAAATGAACAGTATTTGTTCATTTGGCCATAACTTGGGCTAGGCAGGTCTAAATGACCTAAAATTTTACCAGTGGAAAGCTGAGATATAGACCTAAAACTTTCATAAAGAAAACAAACCTAAATTGTGCTGTTAACCAAGCCATTTAGTCACCCAAAATTAGTAACCTAAAACTGCCAGAACCAAAATTTGCCCAGAAATTTGGGTTAAGTCCAATCCGGCAGCCATGATTCAAATGGCTATAAATTGAACTAGAAAACTCCAATTAGAGTGATTTAAAAAGGAGAATAAAGTTAAGACAATAGGAAACATTTTCTATGAAGAAAATTTTGCCAAATTCTAACAGCAAAATGACCAATGGGAAAGTGCAACATAAGACACCAAAATTAAAAATTTGCAAATTTACCTAAAAGACTTAAGTTTTGAGAAAAAAACCAAAACCAACAAAATTGGTGACCAAAATGTGGTATGTGAGTATAGTTGGAATTCCCATACCTATTAAGTCTTAGAAAGTCAACAAATTGACTTGAATAGTGTCGTGAATATTAACCCCAAAATACAAAATTTAAAGAACGCCAAGTTTAGCATATTAAAGCTAGGTATAAGTGAATTTGAATTTATTTTTGGATTTATAATGAGTTATGATACTGAAACACTGTGAAAATATATGTTTCAGTAGAAAAGATGTCACACCTTACCCCTCTGTAAGGCATAACATGATCCCGTAGAATACTTAATGAACTACCAAACTTCACCTACCGATAACTCATTAAGCACCCTACAAGGGATTTTAAAACCATTTCTTACTTTTGGTAAGTGGTGAGCATTTCTAATAAGTATTTAAAACATGTACTTAAGTGAAAAGCTAGTTGGAAATTTTGGCCCATTTTATTTTTCTGCAAATTTTATAAAAATTTTGACAGAGTTTCCTCTGTATTTTGAGAAAACCGTTCTTCAAATACCTGTAAAAAACACTTCCAAAAACTTTTTCTCAACCACAACTTCAATTTCACAATCAAACTCTATCAATTTCAACAATTCCACAATCATTTCATTTGAGACAAAAAAAATTATATACATCCTTACAAAATTCACATCAAAAGAAATACAAACTAAATTTTATTACAAACTTCATACAAATTTTGTACAAGCTGCTCAAGACCCATTTACATGTCCATACATTTATATGCAATACATACATCAAAATAAATAATTACAGGCAGGGTATAAATTATACCCGAAGACTTCAAGATGATAGCTCCTCACACCTCAGCAGCTCAGTCTGCTGCTCTTCTAGTTTCTGTATCTGCGACAGCAATAGAAGCTATCGCTGAGTACTAGGACTCAGTGGTGCACAACATACTAAAATAATCTTTATGCAAAAATAAAATCACATTTATTCACAAATTTGATTAAACATGAGCATTAAACACAAAACATGAATTATGAGATTTTAATGCAAAACAAGTTCATTTCAAAGTATCAAAACACATTTCATAAAACCTACAAGTTAGATCATGCCATTCGAAACAAATAGAATCTCAATAGCCAGAGGCTAAAGAGAAATCATATCACAAGGCTGGCTAGCTCAAATATATGGATATCCATTCACATCCTCTTCTACTGGCACACCTCAACACTTCTCCAGAGAAGGAATCAAAATTCAAAACTAATTACCCCCACTAGTTGTGCTAGTGAGGTGTTCAAATATATGGTCATGACACTATGGTTTCAAAACTTATCTTAACATTTTGCTAAACATTGTCATTTCAAATATACACAATAACTTTCAATAATTTAAGTCAAAACATCATAGCTAATGTCACAAATAAATTCTCAATAATTCAAAGCAAATGTAAAATACATATTTCATTCACTTTATCAATACATTTTAAAGCATAGTGATTTTGTGCACAAACCTCAAATGAGTCGCCTATTTGCCTTGACTCGACTTCTCGGGTTCTGTCCCGGTATTCTTTTCCACTGAAATACAAAATTTTATAGTGTTTCAGAACCATAATTTAACATAGATCCAAAAATAAATTTAACTTCGCTTTTACCTAGTTATAACGTACTAAATTCGACGCTCTTGAAACTTCGTGTTTCGGGTTACTATTCACTATAATATTCAAGTCAAATTGTTGACTTTCTAAGGCTTAATAGGTATGGGAACTCTAACTTTATCCACATACCACATTTTGATCACTAAACTTGTTGGTTTTGGTCGTTTACTCAAAGCTTAGGTTGTTTAGGCAAAATTGCCAATTTTCGATTTTGGAGTTCTAAGTTGCACTATTCCATTGGTCAGTCTATTGTTGGAATTTGGCAAAACTTCCTGCATAGAAAATATTCCTTATTGTCTTAAGTGTATTCTTATTATTGGATCACCTCAATCGGAGTTTTGTAGCTCAAGTTATAGCGAAAATAAGATTACTGTTCACGTGTACTGTTCATGCTGAGATTTTGGGTTCTGGCAGATTTTAATCTAACTTTGGTCAGTAATTTGATTAAGTTAAGTTCATAATTTGGTCTAACTTTCTTCATATGAAATATTCTACTATGTCTTAGGTTTCCATCGGTTCAAGAATCGCCTAAATCGGAGTTTTGTAGAGAGAGTTATAACCCTTCAAACATTACTGCTCAATAGAAATTCTGCAGAGTTGCAGGTTTGGTAACTCAACTTTGCTCAATAATTTGAATGGGTTAATGGCATAATTTGGGGTGGTGTTCTTCATAACAGTTTTAGATCTAAACCTTATCTAATTGTTGGTAAAATTTCAGGTCAATTTGACCTTTCTAGCTCGAGTTATGACCAAATGAACAGTTACACTGTTCATTTGGTCAGTTTGGTGCAGTGGCAGCCTGCTCTCATTTCACTTTGGTCAATTTGTTCACCCAGTTTTGGTCAGTTTTTGGGCATGGTTCCTTAATGAAAATTGTGCTCTTTTATGTCTATTTTCATCCCCAATTTGTGGCATATCAATTGGACTTGTAAAATTTGAGTTTTGGTCCTTCAAAGTGGGTTTGGTCATGCTGCCAGCAGCATGACCATTGGACCTACGAATTTGACTCCCATTCTAATAATTCCCACACATTTCCTTTGGTCATTATTGACCATTTTTCAGTCCACAATTGGTCAAAAATATCATTTATGCATTTCTCCAAAATTTGCCTCAAACCCTAGGCCTCCAAAGCCTAATTCACTTAATTATTGTAATTAATCACACTTAATGGTTTTAATGTTAATCATTCAACTAAGGAAGGTTTCTAAACTCATTCAAACCCATTAAATTCATGCAATTCATATTCCCTTCAACAGGCCAAAATTTAGTTTGGCCTTCAATAATTGATTTCTCTTCATTCAAGCATATGTTCAAGTATAACTTAACTATTTAAACATAGACTCAAAGAGAAAATGAAGAAGAACACTAACCTTAATTTTTTTTTGATTTACAATCCACCAATCCTTTCACTTTCTTCTTTCTTCTTCTCCCTCAATCTTCTTTTCTAGTGTAGATTGGAAGCTTTTTAGGGTTTAGGGTTTATTTTGAAAGGCTAAAATCTAGTTATGGAAGCTTGATGCATTCATCAATGGTGGTTGCACATGGTGGTGAGGGAGGGAGAGGTATGAGACGTCCAAGAAGAAGAAGAAATGAGATGGTTTTAATTTTTTTTTGTTCTTTTCTTTTCTTTGTTTTTATCCTTATGGAAGACCACAAAAAAAATCCCAATTTAATAAGTAATTTAATTAATTTGTTTATGACATCATTCATGATGTCATCACCTTTGACTTTTCCCATCTTCTTCTTTTTTTTTTCTATTAGTTCTTTAATTTAATTCTCAATTCTGAAATTTCTTTTTCTCCGATTTTATTTGACAGTTAGGTCAGGAGTCAGCTCTCGGGGTTAATTGACCAAATTGCCCCTCGCTGGTTCATCCCGATTTGCAAATAATTCCATATTTCTTCTGGCTCCCTGACCTAATTATTTGACTGGCTTAACAGTTCTTTTTCGTGATTTTCTCTTTTCCACTGTGTCCATAAGGGTCTTAATGACCGCAGCGTCACTTTTTATGGTTCGAAATTTGAGTTTAAAATGACTTGATCATTCAGATAAGTCACTTATCGCTGTGACTCTCGGCTCGTTTAACTTCTTATGTTCTGTTTTTCTGATTTATAGTTAACTAATTAAACATTACTAATTATTTGTGTTTATGGCTTCTCAAGTTGTCTTAAGTGTGGCTCTAATCTCCTTAATTTTCCGGACCGACATGGGTCACCGGAACAGTGAAATCTACCAGGCTATGCAAACGGGGGTGTTACAATTCTCCCCCCCTTAAATAAATTTCGTCCCGAAATTTTACCTGGTACTAATCTTTGAATAGCTGTGGGTGCTGTCTCCTCATGTCCTCTTCTCGTTCCCAAGTAGCCTCCTGGCCCGAATGATGGTTCCACAGCACTTTTACCAATGGTATTTGCTTGTTCCGTAGCTGCTTCACCTCATAAGCCAGAATCTCTATGGGTTCTTCTTCATATGTGAGGTCTGGATTCACTTCAATTTCCTTTACTGGTAATACATGAGATGGGTCTGATCGGTACCTCCTCAACATAGACACATGGAAGACATTATGTATCTTTTCCAACTCTGGAGGTAGTGCCAACCGATATGCCAAAGGACCCACTCTTTCTAGAACCTCATATGGCCCAATGAAACGAGGACTCAGTTTCCCCTTTCTGCCGAATCTCATAATTCTCTTCCAAGGAGAAACCTTGAGGAAAACTTTCTCACCTACTGCATACTGAATATCCCTTCTTTTCAAATCAATGTAAGACTTCTGACGGTCTAATGCAGTCTTAAGTCGACCTCTAATCACCTTGATTTTTTCTTCAGTTTGCTGAATGATTTCGGGTCCAATCATCTTTCTTTCACCCATGTCATCCCAACACAATGGGGTTCTACACTTTCTGCCATACAAAGCTTCATATGGAGGCATTCCAATGCTTGATTGGTAGCTGTTGTTATAAGCAAACTCAATCAAAGGCAAGTGTGTATCCCAACTACCCTCAAACTCAATCACACAAGCCCATAGCATGTCCTCCAAAATCTGAATTACCCTCTCGGTGGCCATGCATGCGTGGGTGGAATGCGATCTTGAAGTTCATTCTAGTTCCTAGGGCTCTCAAGACTACCCAGAATCTAGAAGTGAACCTAGGATCTCTGTCGTCACGATAGATCGGCACTCCATGTAGTCTCACAATCTCCTCGATGTATAACTTGGCCAATCTTTCTAAACTGTAGTCCATCCGGCGAGAAAATGAGCGGACTTAGTTAGTGCATGACAATGACCCATATTGCATCATGACTCTTACGTGTTCTCAAGTCCCATCACAAAATCCATTGTTATTCTCTCCCATTTCCATTCGCCTTTGGTAGTGGATGTAACAACCCAATAGGTACTTGATGCTCTGCCTTCACTTGCTGACAAGTTAGGCATTTAGATACAAACTCTGCCACATCTCGTTTCATACCCATCCACCAGTAATGCTCCTTTAGCCCCCTATACATTTTTGTGCCACCAGGGTGCATGGCAAAAGGAGACTCATGTGCTTCCTTCAAAATGATCTTCCTTAATTCAACATCATTGGGAACACATATTACGCCTCGTGTAGTGATGAACTATCATCTCACGATTGAGAATTACGGTTTCTTGCCCTGTCGGACTTCTTCCATCAACCGATACTTCGATCATTACGGCGACCATTCTAATCTGATCAATCAACACTGGCTGTACATGCCATGCAACTGCTGTCTGTCCATCATCATTCATCTCTAAGCTGGCATGTAATGATCTCAACTCATGTACCAAAGACAAAGGAGTAACCCGTAGACTTGCCATAGTCTTGCGACTTAGGGCGTCAGCCACAACATTAGCTTTCCCTAGCTGATAGTCTATCAGACAATCGTAGTCTTTTATCAATTCTAACCATCTCCTCTGTCTCAGATTCAGCTCTTTCTAGGTGCCCAAATACTTCAAACTCTTATGATCTCTATAGATGTAACACTTTTCCCCATATAAATAGTGTTTCCAGATCTTAAGAGCAAACATGATAGCTGCAAGCTCCAAATCATGTGTCGGATAATTCCTCTCATGCGGTTTTAGCTGGCGTGATGCATAGGCAATGACATTTCGATCTTGCATCAACACACAACCTAACCCGTTGTGAGAAGGATCGCTGTAAACTGTATATTCTTTACCCGGTGAGGGTAAAGTCAGGACTGGAGCCTCTGTCAAACATCTCTTCAATTCATCAAAACTCTGTTGGCATTTATCCGTCCACTGAAATTTTACATCTTTTCTAAGCATCTTGGTCAATGGAGATGCCAACATGGAGAATCCCTTTACAAATCTACGGTAGTATCCAGCTAAACCCAGAAAACTGCGAATCTCTGTGACATTTCTGGGTGGCCTCCAATTAAGGACAGCTTCAATCTTACTTGGATCTACCTTAATGCCCTCTTCTGATACTACATGCCCCAAAAAGGATATCTCCTTTAGCCAAAATTCACACTTCGACAATTTAGCATATAGCTGTTTCTCTCTCAAAGTCTGTAGTACCATCCACAGATGTCTATCATGCTCTTCTGCATTCCTCGAATAGACCAATATATCATCTATGAATACCACAACGAACTGGTCGAGGTATGGTCTGAAGATAGTGTTCATCAGATCCATAAAAGCAGCCGGAGCATTAGTTAACCCGAATGGCATGACTAGGAATTCATAATGGCCATAGTGGGTTCTGAAGGCAGTTTTAGGAATACTCTGCTCTTGTATTTTCAGCTGATAATAACCTGATCTTAGGTCAATTTTGGAGAACACAGCTGCACCCCTCAACTGATCAAACAAGTCATCAATGCAGGGTAATGGATATCTATTCTTTATTATCACCTTATTCAACTGCCGATAATCAATGCATAACCGGAGAGTGCCATCCTTCTTGTTTACAAACAATACTGGCGCTCCCCAAGGTGACACACTAGGGCGGATAAAGCCCTTGTTAAGCAACTCTTGCAATTGTACTTTCAACTCTTTTAATTCTGCAGGTGCCATTTTATATGGCGTTATGGAGATTGGGTCCACACCAGGCATAACATCAATTTCAAACTGCACCTATCTTTCTGGATGTAATCCTGGCAATTTATTAGGAAACACATCCGAAAAATCACATACAGTAGGGATGTCCCTTAGTGCTGGACTCCCCACTTGGGTGTCTATGACATGTGCTAAGTACGCCTCACACCCTTTTCTAATCATTTTTCTGGCCAGTGCAGTTGAAATTATGTTTGAAGGCAATAAATGCCTCTCCCCATGTATTACCACATTACCGTACAGAGGGAGACCAAAAGTGACTGTCTTTAGTCTACAGTCAATCATTGCATGATGCCTGGCTAACCAATCCATGCCCAAGATGATATCATACTCTCTGAAGGGCATTTCAATCAAGTTTGATGGGAAAACATGTCCTTAGATCACCAAAGGACAGTCTCTATAAATTCTGTTGACCCGGACCTCTTGTCCTAACGGACTAGTTACTAGCACTTCAAAATCCATTTGCACACATGGAACAGCAAGTGAACTAACTATGCTAGCACTAACATATGAATGGGTTGAACCCGGATCAAATAACAAAAATACTTCTTGATCAGAGATAGATAATGTACCAGCTACCACATCAGAAGTCTCAGCCTCTTCTCGCTGTCTCATTGTGTAGATTCTGGTTGAAGCACCTCCTTGTCCTGACTGACCAACTGTGCCCTGACTGCCTGAAGTAGTGCCTCTACCTCTACCTCTTCCTCTCTTGGCTTTGTGAACCTCGAGAGCGGGACTGCAGAATAGATCCTCCGCATGATGTAGGAGCTGGACCATATCTCGGAGCACTTGTACAGTCTTTAGCTATATGGCCCTTGCCTCCACAGTTAAAGCAGGCTCCAGTGGCCCAATAACACTCCCCCCCATGAATCTTGCCACAAGTCTTACAGGGGCGGGCAGAATGTGAACCCTTGCTCGACTGCTGACCAGACCTAGGGGGTCTCTGTCCGGAGAATCGGCCCCTACCAAATCTTCCACCTCGACCCCTGCTGGGTCCGCTAAATTTCTTCTTTTCCCAGAAGTCCCACCAGAACTCAGCTCTACAGACTTTTCCCCCTTGTCTTTGTCTGATTTCTCAGCTTTCTCTGAATTTTCTTTGACTGGGGTTGCTTCTGATTCTATTCTTTCCAACTCAAGTGCTTGAGACATGAGCTCTGAAAAGTTACTGTGTCGGAATCCCACAACTTGCATCCTTATGCTGGGCTTCAAACCCGTCTCAAATCTCTTGCATCTTGCCTTACTGGTAGTAAGGAGACTCCCCGCATAGTGACTCAGGCGGGAGAACTCCCTCTCATACTCTGCCACTGATCGATTTCCTTGTTTTAAGCTCAAAAATTCTTGCAGTTTCTGATCAACATATGCATCTGGGATGTATTTCTGTCTGAATTCTCTGATGAAGTCATCCCAGGTCAACACTGGTGGTTCAGCCAAGCTATGGGGGATGGTCTTCCACCAGTCATACGCATCCCCTTGCAGTAGTGACACAGAGTATTCAAACTTCAGCTCATCTTAGCAGTGCAATTTCTTAAACACTCTGTCCATTCTTTCCAGCCATTGCTCTGCCTCTAAAGGGTCCACTGTACCCTTGAATTCTGCAGCCCCATACTTCAGTAGTTTATCATATTGTCTGGCTGGAGGCAGTGGTTGTGCCACAGGTGGTTGGGGTGGAGCTTGAACAGGCATACCCCCAGCCATTTGTTGAAACATTGCCGCCATCTGCTGTGCGAACTGTGCAGGAAATTGCGGCATTTGCGGGGCTGGTGCTACGGATCCACTGACATTCGGTAAAGCTGGGGCTTCCCCTTGTGCCTCAGCTTCAACAGACTGCTCAACTGAGCGATCCCCTTCTTCCATTTCAGGTTGAAGTTAGGGTTTCTCCTGAACAAGTAACATAAGGAGAATTCCCTCCATTAGTTCATATTTATGATGTAATGCACTGTATGTAACAATTATGGACATTGAGCAGTTGTACTTAACAAGGAAAAACACAAATTCACAAGTTAAAACATACTTCAAAAATTTGCTCTGATACCACTAAAACATGTCACACCTTACCCCTCTGTAAGGCATAACATGATCCCGTAGAATACTTAATGAACTACCGAACTTCACCTACCGATAACTCATTAAGCACCCTACAAGGGATTTTAAAACCATTTCTTACTTTTGGTAAGTGGTGAGCATTACTAATAAGTATTTAAAAGATGTACTTAAGTGAAAAGCTAGTTGGAAATTTTGGACCATTTTATTTTTCAGCAAATTTTATAAAAATTTTGACACAGTTTCCTCTGTATTTTGAGAAAACCGTTCTTCAAATACCTGTAAAAAGCACTTCTAAAAAATTTTCTCAACCACAACTTCAATTTCTCTATTAAACTCTATCAATTTCAACAATTCCACAATCATTTCATTTGAAACAAAACAATTTATATACATCCTTACAAAATTCACATCAAAAGAAATACAAACTAAATTTTATTACAAACTTCATACAAATTTTGTACAAGCTGCTCAAGACCCATTTACATGTCCATACATTTATATGCAATACATACATCAAAATAAATAACTATAGGCAGGGTATAAATTATACCCGAAGACTTCAAGATGATAGCTCCTCACACCTCATTTCGATCTGCTCTTTCTAGTCTCAGATCTACGACAAGAATAGAAGCTATCGCTGAGTACTAGGACTCAGTGGTGCACAACATACTAAAATAATCTTTATGCAAAAATAAAATCACATTTATTCAAAAATTTGACTAAACATGAGCATTAAACACAAAACATGAATTATGAGATTTTAATGCAAACCAAGTTCATTTCAAAGTATCAAAACACATTTCATAAAACCTACAGTTAGATCATGCCATTCGAAACAAATAGAATCTCAATAGCCAGAGGCTAAAGAGAAATCATATCACAAGGCTAGCTAGCTCAAATATATGGATATCCATTCACATCCTCTTCTACTGGAACACCTCAACACTTCTCCAGAGAAGGAATCAAAATTCGAAACTAATTACCCCCACTAGTCGTGCTAGTGAGGTGTTCAAATATATGGTCATGACACTCTGGTTTCAAAACTTATCTTAACATTTTGCTAAACATTGTCATTTCAAATATACACAATAACTTTCAATAATTTAAGTCAAAACATCATAGCTAATGTCACAAATAAATTCTCAATAATTCAAAGCAAATGTAAAATACATATTTTGTAACACCCCTTACCCGACTACAGTGTAGCCGAGCAAAGTGTGCTACATTCGGTGCCGGAGCACCCTGATACCAATAAATGTAACACCCCTCACCCGACTACAGTGTAGCTGAGCAAAGTGTGCTACATTCGGTGCCGGAGCACCCTATCTTATCTTACTTTATTCCTTTCATATTTTGATCTCGTTATATTTTAATATTAATTATTTTTCGACGGAAAAACTAGCGGAGTTTCCCCTATTTTATTACCAGTTGACGTGTTTTACTATTTACCGGTTTGAAAGTTTCAATAATATTTCTAAAATAAAATCTTATCCATGCTAATCATAATTATCTCATATTTCAAATCTCATCCATACATTTCAATTTCATAATCATTTCTATTCCCAAAATCACGTCAAACTCATGGAAAGGCAACTCAATCAGGTCTGCCAAGAATTCATACCCCTGAATCCTTAACGGGTAACCCTTGTATACCTTGTTCACAACTACACTGTGGCCCAATGGATTAGTGACCAGAATGTCTTGGTCACTCTCCCCGGTTTCCTATATCACCCCAAGTCGGAATACGGCTTACTACTTCTTCTTCTACTGCCCTCTGCGATTCTGAGTCCATACCTTAACCTAAAATAACTAAGAAAATAGATCTGCATTAGTGTCACCTCAACTCATGTGAATGCAATGCACGTCATGCACACAATCTTATTCTATCTATCTATGCCTAGGAACGCCTAAACCGCGCTCTAATACCACTAAATGTGACACCCCTTACCCGTGTACAGTATACCCGAGTAAGTAATGCCACACGGCGTACCGGTACACTCTAATATACCTTGATTAATTTATATCAAGCTTTTGCATATAATTTATGAAATATACTTTATTTAAGCCACTTAGCAAATTTCTTTATTTATTTAAGGTTCCGGAAATTTTATAGAAAATCCGGCGGAGTACCGGCTAAAAATGGAGAAAACAGTTCTTCGGAACCTGTTAAAAACACTTCCAATAAACAAATTCATTCATTCTCAACTCCAATATCATCACAAAACTCAATATCAAGATCTCAACAATTTTTCAATTTCAGGTCTCAACAACCTTTTCATTTCTCAAACATCCCTTTCTCAGGGTTCTCATATATAAACAACAATTAAATACTCAAATTACTTTCATACATAACCATAAATCTTTATTATTTACATGAACCTCAAAATACATTACATAAATCCCAAATACATATGAGAAAATAAAAATTTAATTACAAAATGACAAAATGACATCTAGTGTCCTACCAATGCACTGCAGGTGACGAGGTGACACGGACACTGTGCAGATCTGCAGGATGGACTCACCCAGTCTGTGGTCTACTGGGCTCACGATCGGGATCTCCAGTACCTACGCGTGGCAAAAGCAACGCGCTAAGCAATAATGCTTAGTGGTGCAATAATATAATAGAAGAAAATGGCAAGAAAATGAATGTGTATAGAATGTGTATGCTTTCTTTGTTTGGTATTGGTATATCCATTATTTCGTTAACGTTGTTCACTTTTATTCATTTGGTTGCCCCAAGTAAACCTACACTAGACGATTGGACTGGATAACGGGTAAACTGGCATTGGGTACCTAGTACCTCGGGCCGTCACACTATCGGTCACATATGCATCTCCTGGTGCGCAACAGAACAGCTAACAAGCTGTAAATAATATTAGGCACAAGGCCAAGTCTCAATACAAAGTCAGAATGGCTACAAGCCATGAAATCACAGAATGGCATATTGCCATGTGCAGTACTGCTAACTGAACCCTATTGGCATGCCAAACTATCCAAACCAATCTTGTTAGGTATACTAGGGCATTTGAAACTTTAAAATTCTTCAATTTGTGAATTTCAAATTTTTAGTGTCACTATTCATCTTATTGGTCAACAAAAATATTGACTTTTAGAATAAAAATATGTACATTGACTTTGGCACTCCAACATACCACATTTGGCATTCCAAACTTGTTGGCATTAAGCATTTATACCATTTTCAAGTTTAAACCAACACAAGCAGAATTTTCAGTTTTTGTGAGTCAACTTCACTGTTCCATTGGACACTGTTGCTGTGGGAATTTGAAGAAATGTAAAACATGAAAGTTGTTCCTTATTTTGTCTAGTTGAATTTCTTTTTTTGAATCACTCCATTTGGAGTTTTGTAACTCCAGATATGGTCCAAAAACCATAGCTGGCCGGATTCCCATTCTGCAGAAATTACCATATGTACAGTAACATGAACAGTGACTTCCACTGCCATTTGGGTTAGGTTCTGGCCATAATTTGGGGTGGGTTCCTTCATGAAAGTTGTTTTTCTATGTCTTAAATTATTGCTGTAAAAATTTCAGGTCAATTGACCAAATCTACAGTGAGTTATGGCCAAATGAACAGTTACTGTTCATTTGGTCAATTCTGCAGAATCAGTTGTAGGGTGTCCGGATTGGGGCCAAGTTTTGGTCCTCTTGCTTTGGTCTTTTGGGCATGGTTTCTTCAGCAAAAATGTGCCATTATAAGCCTAGTTTCATGTCCAATTGGCCAAACATCAATTGGACTAACATAGCCAAAGTTATGGCTGTGTAATTGGACTGAAACTTCAGTCCATTTCTGCTGTCCATAGGCAGCATAGTCATTCCCTTTTTCCATGCTATTTTTCAGTCCATATTATGGTCAAATCTCCTCAAATGGTCACTAATTGACCATGAATATGTCCTCTAACAATTTCATAAGCCAAATCAATTTTCACTCCCCAAAGCCCTAGCTTCCAATCCATGCAACACATCCCAATTAAGGTCATCAATCATTCATATGTCATTATCTAAGCTTGTATTTAGATTTTAGCCCAATAAAACTCATCAATTCCTCATCCTATAAGTGCTGGCCAAAATTTGCTTCTCAATTTCACACATGAGTTTCTTCAATTTCTTAATTACTTATTCATATTCAAACTAATATGCACTAACCTCACTTAGGAGCTTTTCTCCCTTCCTCAAAGTCTTGGTTTCCTTTTCTTTTTGCTCCCACAATAATCACCAAGATGATAGAATGAATTTTTGTGTTGGTAATTAGGGTTTTTAGTGTAAGAAAGCTAAGAAAGATGAAGGATGAAAGGTTGTTAATGGTGGAATGGGTAAGGGTGAATGGGTGGCGTGAAGAAGAAGAGAGGGAGCTGGTTTTGGGCTTTTAGAATTCTGCCTCATTACCCATTTTTATTTCATTTTAATGGACTTGCTTAAATTTGATTGGCCAATACACTTTTAATTACCTAAGCATGACATCATAATTCCCAATTTAGCTCCTTTTTCTTTCTTTTCTTTTCTATCAAGTTTCAATTTAATTTCTAGTAATGTTTATTTATATTTTATGTCATATTAATTATTTACTCAACTGGACAAGTCGGCCAAAAATCACCTCTGAAGGCAAAATGACCAAAATGCCCTCCATTTGGCTTAACGGGTCAAAATTGTCTATATCGATTGAAAAATTTTTCTAAATATTTTCTTGGCATTCTAATGCCATGGGAACCTCAGTAACCATTCTCTGGAGTCCCAAAAATTATTTTACAAATTTTCCCCCGGGTCTAGGGCTCTTCGTTGCGAGAACCGCAACTTCCCTCCGGTTACCCATTGCTTGGGCACCGGCTCGTTTTACTTGGTTGTATTTTATTTCAAAAATTTTTACTAAGTGTTTCTTATTAATATTTGAGTTAATTATGGTCCCTTACTTAAGTTTAATTATTTTTTCGGACGTTCTAGCTGTCCGGACCGACACCGGTCACCGGAACAGTAGAATGTATGGAATGATTACCGGGAGGGTGTTACATATTTCATTCACTTTATCAATACATTTTAAAGCATAGTGATGTTGTGCACAAACCTCAAATGAGTCACCTATTTGCCTTGACTCGACTCCTCGGGTTCTGTCCTGGTATTCTTTTCCATTGAAACACAAAATTTTATAGTGTTTCAGAACCATAATTTAACATAGATCCAAAAATAAATTTAACTTCGCTTTTACCTAGTTCTAACGTACTAAATTCTACGCTCTTGAAACTTTGTGTTTTGGGTTACTATTCACTACACTATTCAAGTCAAATAGTTGACTTTCTAAGGCTTAATAGATATGGGAACTCTAACTTCATCCGCATACCACATTTTGATCACTAAACTTGTTGGTTTTGGTCGTTTACTCAAAGCTTAGGTCGTTTTGGTAAAATTGCCAATTTTCGGTTTTGAAGTTCTAAGTTGCACTATTCCATTGGTCAGTCTATTGTTGGAATTTGGCAAAACTTCCTTCATAGAAAATATTTATTATTGTCTTAAGTATCTTCTCATTTTTGGATCACCTCAATCGGAGTTTTGTAGCACAAGTTATAGCCAAAATAAGATTACTGTTCACATTCACTGTTTATGCTTAGATTTTGGATTCTGGCAGATTTTGATCCAACTTTGGTCAGTAATTTGATTAAGTTAAGTTCATAATTTGGTCTAACTTTCTTCATATGAAATGTTCTACTATGTCTTAGGTTTCCATCGGTTCAAGAATCGCCCAAATCGGAGTTTTGTAGAGAGAGTTATAACCCTTCAAACAATACTGCTCAATAGAAATTCTGCAGAGTTGCAGGTTTGGTAACTCAACTTTGCTCAATAATTTGAATGGGTTAATGGCATAATTTGGGGTGTTGTTCTTCATAACAGTTTTAGATCTATACCTTATCTAATTGCTGGTAAAATTTCAGGTCAATTTGATCTTTCTAGCTCGAGTTATGCCTAAATGAATAGTTACTGTACATTTGGTCAGTTTGGTGCAGTGGCAGCCTGCTCTCATTTCATTTTGGTCAATTTGTTCACCCAGTTTTGGTCAGTTTTTGGGCATGGTTCCTTAATGAAAATTGTGCTCTTTTATGTCTATTTTCATCCCCAATTTGTGGCATATCAATTGGACTTGTAAAATTTGAGTTTTGGTCCTTCAAAGTGGGTTTGGTCATGCTGCCAGCAGCATGACCATTGGACCTACGAATTTGACTCCCATTCTAATAATTCCCACACATTTCCTTTGGTCATTATTGACCATTTTTCAGTCCACAATTGGTCAAAAATATCATTTATGCATTTCTCCAAAATTTGCCTCAAACCCTAGGCCTTCAAACCCTAATTCACTTAATTATTGTAATTAATCACACTTAATGGTTTTAATGTTAATCATTCAACTAAGGAAGGTTTCTAAACTCATTCAAACCCATTACATTCATGCAATTCATACTCCCTTCAACAGGCCAAAATTCAGTTTGGTCCTTCAATAATTGATTTCTCTTCATTCAAGCATATGTTCAAGTATAACTTAACTATTTAAACATAGACTCAAGGAGAAAATGAAGAAGAACACTAACCTTAATTTTTTTTTGATTTACAATCCACCAATCCTTTCACTTTCTTCTTTCTTCTTCTCCCTCAATCTTCTTTTCTAGTGTAGATTGGAAGCTTTTTAGGGTTTAGGGTTTATTTTGAAAGGCTAAAATCTAGTTATGGAAGCTTGATGCATTCATCAATGGTGGTTGCACATGGTGGTGAGGGAGGGAGAGGTATGAGACGTCCAAGAAGAAAAAGAAATGGGATGGTTTTAATTTTTTTTTTCTTTTCTTTTCTTTTCTTTGTTTTTATCCTTATGGAAGACCACAAAAAAAATCCCAATTTAATAAGTAATTTAATTAATTAGTTTATGAAATCATTCATGATGTCATTACCTTTGACTTTTCCCATCTTCTTCTTCTTTTTTTTTTATTTTTTTTTCGATTAGTTCTTTAATTTAATTCTCGATTCCGAAACTTCTTTTTCTTCGATTTTATTTGATAGTTATGTCAGGAGTTAGCTCTCGGGGTCAATTGACCAAATTGCCCCTCGCCGGTTCATCCCGGTTTGCAAATAATTCCATATTTCTTCCGGCTCCCTGACCTAATTATTTGACTGGCTTAACAGTTCTTTTTCATGATTTTCTCTTTTCCACTGTGTCCATAAGGGTCTTAAAGACCGCAGCGTCACTTTTTTATGGTTTGAAATTTGAGTTTAAAATGACTTCGCAGTCGTTCCCGAGGAGGTCACTCATCGCTGTGACTCTCGGCTCGTTTAACTTCTTATGTTCTGTTTTTCTTATTTACAGTTAACTAATTAAACATTACTAATTATTTGTGTTTATGGCTTCTCAAGTTGTCTTAAGTGTGGCTCTAATCTCCTTAATTGTCCGGACCGACACTGGTCACCGGAACAGTGAAATCTACTAGGCTATGCAAACGGGGGTGTTACAAAAGAATACCGAGAAAGAACCCAAGGGATCGAGTCAAGGCCAAGAGGTGACTTGACTAAGCTTTGTGCACAACATTAATATGCTTTAAAATTCATTTACAAAGTGCATGAAATGTGTATTATGCTTTTGCTTTGAATTGTTGAAAGTTTATTTGTGTATGTTTAAAATGGCAATAAATGTTTAGTAAATTGTTAAGATAAGTTTTGAAACCACAGTGTCATGACCATATATTTGAACACCTCACTAGCATGACTAGTGGGGGAAATCAGTTTCGAATTTTGATTCCTTCTCTGGCTGAAGTGTTGAGGTGTGTGCCAGTAGAAGAAGAAAAGAATGGGTTCCCATATATTTGAGCTAGCTAGCCTTGTGTTGTGACTTCTCCTTAGCCTCCGGTTATTGAGATTACATTTGTTTTCAATGGCATGCTATAGCTGTGTGTTTTTATGCAAATGGTTTTGAGACTTTTAAAATAAAATTGTTTGAACTAAAATTTTATAAATCTTGTTTTGTATTGATATCGCATGTTTAGTTTAATTTTTGAATATATATGTTTTAAATTCCACATAAAGATTATTTTAGTATGTTGTGCACCACTAAGTCCTAGTACTCAGTGATAGTTGTTATTGCTGTCGCAGATAGAGACTAGAGGTGCAGCAGAGTAAGCTACTAAGGATTGGGGAGCTACCTACTTTGAACTTAACGGGTATATTTTATACCCTGAATGTAAAAACTATTTTGATATATGTGAATGTATGTAACTGTATGGACATATAAAATTGGTTATGAGAAGTTGTATAAAGTTGTATAGAGTTGTATAAAGCTTCTAATAAATTTTGGTTTGAATTTCTCTTAATATAAATTTTTGTAATAATGTATATAAATTATTTTATCTTTAATGAAATATAAATGGAAGTATTTTATTTTAATTTGAATGAAATTGATTAATAGTATTTTAATGATTGTTGAATTTTGGAAATTGAGAAATGATGTTGAATTTGGTTGGGATGGTTGTGGAAATTGATGAAGTTGTTGAGATAAAGTATTGGAAGTGCTTTTTACAGGTATTTGAAGAACTGTTTTCTCAAAATGCAGACGGCACTCTGCCAAAATTTCTATATAATTTGCAAAAAAATAAAATGGGACAAAAATTTTAACTAGTTTTAAAACTTCGAATAAATGATTTTAATATCTATTAGAAAATGCTCACCACTTATAAAAATAAGAAAATTATTTTAAAATCCCCTATAGGGTACTTAATGAGTTATCGGTAGGTGATGTTTGGTAGTTTATTAGGTATTCTCTATAATCATGTTATGCCTTACAGAGGGGTAAGGTGTGACATGTTTTAGTGGTATCAGAGCGAAATTTTCGAAGTATGTTTTAACTTGTGAATTTGTGTCTTTTCTTTGCTAAGTACAACTGCTCAATGTCCTTATTTGTTACATACAGTGCATTACATCATAAATATGAGCTAACAGAGATTTATTTGTTCAGGAGATATCCTACTCCAGACTGTTGTGGAAAAAAGGGATCGCTTAGTTGAGCAATCTATTGAAGTTGGGGCACAAGGGGAAGCCCCAGCTCTACAGAATATCAGTGGGTCAGTGGCACCTGCCCCACAAATGCCGCAGTTTCCTGTAGAGTTCGCACAGTAGATGGCGGCAATGTTCCAACAAATGGCTGGGGGTATGCTTACTCAATCTCCACCCCATAATGCTATAGTGCAACCTCAAACTCCAGTTAGACAGTATAACAAGCTATTGAAGTATGGAGCCACAGAATTCAAGGGTACAGTAGACCCTTTAGAGGCAGAGCAATGGCTAGAAAGAATGGACATAGTGTTTAAGAAACTGCATTGCCAAGATGAACTGAAATTTAAATACTCTGTGTCACTACTGCAAGGGGATGCGTATGATTGTGGAAGACCATCCCCCACAGCTTGGCTGAACCATTAGTACTGACCTGGGATGACTTTATCAGAGAGTTTAGACAAAAATACATCCCAGATGCATATGTGGATCAAAAGTTACAAGAGTTTTTGAGTTTGAAGCAAGGCAATAGAACAGTGGCAAAATATGAGAGGAGTTCTCCTGCTTAAGCCACTACGCTAGGAGTTTCCTTTCTACCAGCAAGGAAAGGTGTAAGAGATTTGTGATGGCTTTGAAGCCCAGCATACGGACGCAAGTAGTGAGATTCAAGCACAATAATTTTTCAAAACTAATTTCTCAAGCACTTGAGTTGGAAAGAATTGAATCAGAAGTGACCCCAATAAAAGAAAAATGAGAAAAAACTGAGAAATCAGATAAAGATAAGGGGGAAAAGTCAGTAGAGCAAAATCCTAGTGGTACCTCTGGAAAAAAGAAGAAATTTGTTGGACCTAGCAGAGGTCGAGGTGGAAGGTTTGGAAGGGGCAGATTTTCTAGACAGACTTAGGTCTGGTCAACAGTCAAGCAGGGGGTTCACAACCTCCCCGCCTCTGTGAGACTTGTGGCAAGATTCATGGGGGAGAGTGCTATTAGGACATAGGAGCCTGTTTTAACTGAGGAAGCAAGGGTCATATTGCTAAAGACTGCACTAGTGCTCCTAGATTCGGTCCAGCTCCTACGACTACAGAAGGATCTATTTAGAGTACTGCTCTTAGAGGTTCACAATCGGTTGGCAGAGGAAGAGGCAGAGGTAGAGGCACTGCTTCTAGCAGTAAGGGTACTGTTGGTCAATCAGCACAAGGAACTGCTTCAGCCAGAGTTTATACAATGAGACAACGAGAAGAGGCTGAGACTTCTGATGTGGTAGCCGATACATTCTCTATCTCTGATAAAGAAGTATTTGTGTTGTTTGATCCGGGTTCAACCCACTTATATGTTAGTGCTAGCATAGTCAGTTCACTTACTGTTTCGTGTGTCAAAATGGATTTTGAAGTGCTAGTAACTAGTCCATTAGGACAAGAGGTTCAGGTCAATAGAATCTATAGAGACTAACATTTGGTGATCCGAGGACATGTTTTTCTGTCAGATTTGATTGAAATGCCCTTCAGAGATTATGATATTATCTTGAGCATAGATTGATTAGCCAGGCATCACGCCATGATTGACTGTAGACTAGAGACAATCACTTTTGGTCTCCCTCTGTACGGTGATGTGGTAATACATGGGGAGAGGTAGTTACTGCCATCAAACCACATTTCGGCTGCACTAGCCAGAAGGATGATTAGAAAGGGGTGTGGAGCATACTTGGCACATGTGATAGGCACCCAAGTGGGGAGTCCAGCATTGAAGGACATCCCTACAGTCTGTGACTTTTCGGATGTGTTTCCTGATGAATTGCCAGAATTACCTCCAGAAAGAGAAGTGTAGTTTGAGATTGATGTTATGCCTGGTGTGGACCCAATCTCTATAACACCATATAGAATGGCACTAGCAGAACTAAAAGAGTTGTAAGTGTAGTTGCAAGAGCTGCTTGACAAGGGCTTTATCCGCCCTAGTGTATCACCTTGGGGAGCGCCAATGTTGTTTATAAAGAAGAAAGATGGCGCTCTCCAGTTATGCATTGACTATTGCCAGTTAAATAAGGTGACAATAAAGAATAGATATCCATTGCCCCGCATTGATGACTTATTTGATCATTTGAGGGGTGCAGCTGTGTTCTCCAAAATTGACATAAGATCAGGTTATTATCAGCTAAAAGTACAAGAGTAGAGTATTCCTAAAACTACCTTCAGAACTCGCTATGGCCATTATGAGTTCTTGGTCATGCCATTCGGGTTAACTAATGCTCCGGCTGCTTTTTTAGATCTGATGAACACTATCTTCAGACCATACCTCGATCAGTTTATTATGGTATTCATAGATGATATATTGGTCTATTTGAGGAGCGCAGAAGAGCATTATAGACATCTGCGGATTGTACTGCAGACTTTGAAGGAGAAACAGCTATACGCCAAATTATCGAAGTGTGAGTTTTGGCTAAAAGAAATATCCTTCTTGGGGCATGTAGTATCAGTAGAGGGCATCAAGGTAGATCCAAGTAAGATAGAAGTTGTCCTTAATTTGAGGCCACCTAGAAATATCACAGAGATTCGCAGTTTTCTGGGTTTAGCTGGATACTACCGTCAATTTGTGAAGGGATTTTCTATGTTGGCATCTCCATTGACTAAGTTACTCCGAAAAGATGTGAAATTTTAGTGGACGAATAAATGTCAACAGAGTTTTGATGAATTGAAGAGGTGTTTGACTGAGGCTCCAATCCTGACTTTACCTACTTCGGGTAAAGAATACACAGTTTCCAGTGATGCTTCTCACAATGGGTTAGGCTATGTATTGATGTAAGATCGAAATATCATTGCCTATGCATCACATTAGCTAAAACCGCATGAGAGGAATTATCCGACACATGATTTGGAGCTTGTAGCTATATGTTTGCTCTTAAGATCTGGATACACTATTTATATGGGGAGAAGTGCTACATCTACACAGATCATAATAGTTTGAAGTATTTGGGCACTCAAAAAGAGTTGGATTTGGGACAGAGGAGATAGTTAGAGTTGATAAAAGACTGTGATTATCTGGTAGACTACTAGCCAGGGAAAGCTAATGTAGTGGCTAACGCCTTAAGTCGCAAGACTATGACAAGTCTACGGGTTACTCCTTTGTCTATGGTATATGAGTTGAGATCATTACATGCCAGCTTTGAGATTAATGATGAGGGGCAGACAGCAGTTGCATGGCATGTACAGCCAGTATTGATTGATTAGATCAGAATGGCTGCTCAGAATGATCAGAAGTATCAAAGGCTGTTGGAAGAAGTCTAACAGGGCAAGAAACCATAATTCTCAATCAGAGGTGATGGTCTATTGCTACACCAGGGCAGAATGTGTCACACCCTACCCCTCTGTAAGGCATAACATGATCCCGTAGTATACCTAATGAATTACCAACTTCGCCTACTGATAACCCATTAAATACACTACAAGGGATTTTTAAAAACTTTTCTTACTTCTTTTACAGTGGTGAGCACTATTTACAGGTGTTAAAAACCTTTTTGAACTGAGGTGAATTAACTAACACATTTAGACTATTAGTAATTTCTGTAAAAAAATTTTGGCAGAGTGCCCTCCGTAATTTGGATAAAACAGTTCTTCAAAAACCTGTAAAAAGCACTTCAGTATATATTTCCAAATCTCAACTCCAACATGTTTCTCAACACAACATATTTCTCAACTCAAATCCATAGTAATTTTTCAAAGACTGAGATATAAGAAATATAATACAATTTTTACAAGTCAAAATAACTCATAATTTATTTTACAACTGCTCAAAACCAAGAACAATATATACATACAGTGAACATACATTACAGTACAAAATGCAAAATGTGATATACTCAATATACCCGATGATCTCTCAATGTAGTACTAGCAGCCTAGTCTGCTGCCCTGTCAGTCTGTCTACCTGCGGCAGCAATGAAAAGCTATCGCTGAGTAAAATTTACTCAGTGGTGCACAATAACAATTTGAAATGCGATATATAAATCTTTTATTGATAGTTCACAAATCAAATGATTTACAATTCCATTTCAAAATTTACAAAATTCACCTAACACAAATTTGATCAAGTAATTGAATAATACCGTTTTGCAAATCAATAATACAATTCGATCAAATAACTGAATAATACCGTTTTGCAAATCAATAACATAATTCGATCAAATAACTAAATAATACCGTTTTGCAAATCAATAACACAATTCGATCAAATAACTGAATAATACAATGTTGCCAATCGATAACATAATTTAGGCCATGACACAATTTTTCCACACATGCCGTGTTGTACACCACGATAAGGCACACTCACCCCAATAATCGAAATCAATGAGGGAGGAAGCTAGCTGAATAATGAGTACTCATCCACACTCACCTCAGACTGGCAAGTCAAAGAGGGAGGAACATAATCACACTCACCCCAGACTGATAAGTCAAAGAGGGAGGAATAATCACACTCACCCCATAAATGGAGGAGGAACATAGTAACAGTGTCATGCCAATTGTGAATCAAAACAATTCCAAATCACAATATTTCATACAATTCCCAAATAATATTTTATCTCAAAATTTTCATTTGCAAAGTAGGCAACACAATAATTTTCAAATAATATTCCCAAAGCCAAAATAATAAAAAACTATTCATAACTCATTTCTCCAAATAAATTTGCTAGTAAAAGCAGTGAATATAAAAGTATTGTGCACGGACACAATTTAAAACTATAATGTTCAATTAAATTTTTTAAGTAGAAAATGAGAAGTCAAAATAAATATTGTACACAAACACAATTTAAAATAATAACATACAAATAATCATAATTTATTTGAATTGAAAAATTCAAAAGAAATAAATATTGTGAACAAACATAATTTAAAACAATAATGTACAATAGTCATAATTCATTTCAATTGAAAAATTCAAAAGAAATAGCCGTTGTGCACAAACCTCTGATATATGCCTCTTGGCTCTGACTCAGTGTTTCCTTCCCTTTCCCTGAGTCTTTGCTAACTGAGAAACACAATTTGAAGTGTTTCAGTACTAAATTAAACTGTCTCTATCGATAATGCTTGATAAGTAATTCAGTGAAAGCTATTACTTGCTTAATCAACCTAATATATCGACCCTCGATGCGTTGTAGGTAAATTAGGTTTTAGTGTTACTAATATGTCACATTCGATAGTATTTTAGGGTTGGTACATGTTACCAAGTTCATTTCCGTGTATACTGCATTTTCTTGCAATTTGCTGGATTCCGGGATACTAGTTTGACCTAGCCGGACGACCTAGTTCCCTCAGTTTTTGGGTTTTGGTCAAAACTACAAACTTGTAGATCTATGTCTTGTGGAACGCGGGGCAAAATTTCAGGTCATTCTGAGTTATGTAGACCAAGTTATGGTCATTTTACTATTGCTGGTCAAATTGCACTAAAATTGGTCACTTTAGGTCATTTTAGGTCATTTTAGGTTCGGCCAGTTTTTGGACCCGAACTTGTGCAAGCTGTTTGACTTGATTATGGTCATTTTTGGGCTTTGGTGTCTTCATAAGACTTGTAGATATGGGTCTTAACTATTCATGGTTAAAATTTCAGGTCAATTGGACCTGTTTTGAGTGAGTGATGGCCTAAACACTAACTCCTGCCCAAATGGTCAATTTTCAGGCCTCAATTGCACTTAATCCGGATTTGGTCATTTTTCAAGCTACCTTGCAAACAGAATTTTGGCAAGCTTCCTTCATGAAAGTTGGCACATTTTGTGCCTAGTTTCACCTCCAATTGGTCCCATACCAATTGGAGTCACACACTTAAAGTTATAGGCCTAAAACTCAAACTGCCTTATTGAAATTCTTGCATACACATCAAGCATCACTTTTAACAATCACCAAACTTAACCTTCAAACCAATTCTGGTTGTACCACAACCTAAACATAATTTATAACATATTATAGGTCATTTTGGCAGCTTACAATTACATTCAACATACACCAACAAGTGCAGAATTTTTCAATCCAATTTACAACAATTCAATCACCTTTTTATGCTCATTTACATGTCCCACTTCACACCACCTTACACACACTCAAACTGCCATAACAACCAACACATTTTAACATCATTATTCCATAAACCAAGAATGAATTCCAGCATTCTTCAAGAGCTAACAAACTGCCACAATGGTACACTTACATTCCATTACTTTCCAAGCTTTAAATCTCATTTTACATTTACATATACTAAGTATACATCACCCAAACAATTTCCTACACAATATATGTTTAATCAATCATTTAATTCACCATTTACAAGCAAGAATAAACTGTCTTTAAAGAGTTTTCATGGCTGCCAAAAACAAACATCTCCCTTAGAACATCAAACTCCAAAATTCTTCTCACAATTCAAGTACCCATAACCTCCTTACTAACTTTAATGAAGCACTAACCAAAAACTCAAACTTACCACTTTGGAAACTCTTCAAAACCTCTCGAAAACTTGGTCTTCTTGCTGCCTATCTACTGTCCATGGTGTGGTGGTCAAGTTTAATGAAGAAACCTTAACCATTGGGAGCTTGGATCATGGACGCATGGAGGTTGGAGCTTGGACGGCCATGGGAGAATTTGCGAGCTTTTTGGCTTGGCCATGGGAAAGTTTGAGGAAGAAGATGGCTGTGCAGAAGTTAGTGGAAGATGACAGGTTTTTAATTGATTTACAAAGTGTTAGTGGTCCACTAATGTAGAAATAACATTAGTTTAATCAAAGATTTTATTTTCCCACATTAAGCTTCCCATTTTTGCTATTTACATTAGGTACCACTAATTTAATTTTTCATGAAATTTTCCAAATATAATATCATGTATTTTCAATGGACATTTAGGTCAAAAGACAACTCGGACTGTCAAATGACCACAATGCCCCTGTTCGGGTTGCATTCCCGATTTTTCGGTAACACTTAGTTTTGTCCGTTTTTCGATTTCTCACTTTTCTTTGTACTAATTATTTAATTTTTCTTTGATATTTCTAATGGAATTTATACTTCAATAAGTGTCTATTTAAGTCCTAAAAATATTTTCTAGGGTTCCCCACAGTCCAGGGCTAGTCAACGGTCCATGCCATGACTTCCCGGTGCGGTCACCCATCACTAGGGTTCTCGGCTCGCTTAACTTAGTTGCATTTCTTTACTATTATTTTTCCTTTATTTTTCTTGTATTTTCTTTTCTTGTATTTCATTATTTAATGTCTCCTCACTCATATCAAAGTGTAGTTCTAGGCATTCTAGCTGTCCGGTCAACACTGGTCACCGGAACAGTAGAACGCACTACCGAACTTAGGGGTGTTACAGAATGTGTGTTCCTAATGATGTTTATTTGAGGAAGATTATTTTGAAGGAAGCACATGAGTCTCCTTTTGCCATGCACCCTGGTGACACAAAAATGTATTGAGGGCTAAAGGAGCACTACTGGTGGATGGGTATGAAAAGAGATGTGGTAGAGTTTGTTTCTAAATGCCTAACTTGTCAATAAGTGAAGGTAGAGCATCAAGTACCCGCTGGGTTGTTATATCCACTATTAGCACCAGAATGGAAACGAGAAAGAATAACGATGGATTTTGTCATAGGACTTCCGAGGACACAGAAGAGTTATGATGCAGTTTGGGTCATTGTTGACAGACTGACCAAGTCTGCTCATTTTTTGCCAGTTTGGATGGACTACAGTTTAGAAAGATTAGCTAAGTTGTACATTGATGAGATTGTGAGACTGCATGGAGTGCCAGTATCCATCATATCAGACAGAGATCCTAGGTTCACTTCTAGATTCTGGGGTAGTCTTCAGAGAGCCCTAGGAACTAGATTGAACTTCAGTACGACATTCCACCCACAGACAGATGGCCAGTATGAGAGGGTAATTCAGATCTTGGAGGACATGCTATGGGCTTGTGTGATTGAGTTTGAGGGCAGTTGGGACACACACTTGCCTTTGATTGAGTTTGCTTACAACAACAGCTACTAATCAAGCATTGGGATGCCTCCATATGAAGCTTTGTATGGCAGAAAATGCAAAACTCCCCTGTGTTGGGATGAGGTAGGTGAAAGAAAGATGATTGGGCCCGAAATTGTTCAGCAAATTGAGGAGAAGATCAGGATGATCAGAGATTGACTTTAGACTGCATCAGACCGTCAGAAGTCCTATATTGATATGAAAAGAAGGGATATTGAGTATACAGTGGGTGACAAAGTATTCCTCAAGGTTTCCCCTTGGAAGAGAATTATGAGATTTGGTAGAAAGGGGAAATTGAGTCCTCGTTCCATTGAGCCATATAAGGTTCTGGAAAGAGTGGGTCCTTTGGCATATCGTTTGGCACTACCTCCATAGTTAGAAAAAGATACATAATGTCTTCCATGTGTCTATGTTGAGGAGGTATCGATCAGACCCATCTCATGTACTACCAGTAGAAGAAATTGAAGTAAATCCAGACCTCACATATGAAGAAGAACCCATAGAGATTCTGGTTTATGAGGTGAAGCAGCTACGGAATAAGCAGATACCGTTAGTGAAAGTGTTGTGGAACCATCATTTAGGCCAAGAAGCTTGTGACACCCCTCACCCGTGTACAATATACCCAAGTAAGTAATGCCACACGGTGTACCGGCACACTCTAATATACCTTAATTAATTTATTTCATGCTTTTTGCATATAATTTATGAAATATACTTTATTTAAGCCATTCAGCAAAATTTTTATTTATTTGAGGTTCCGAAAATTTTATAGAAAATCCGGCAGAGTACCGGCTAAAAATGGAGAAAACAGTTCTTCGGAACCTGTTAAAAACACTTCCAATAAACAAATTCATTCATTCCCAACTCCAATATCATCACAAAACTCAATATCAAGATCTCAACAATTTTTCAATTTCAGGTCTCAACAACCTTTTCATTTCTCAAACATCCCTTTCTCGTGGTTCTCATAGATAAACAACAATTAAATACTCAAATTACTTCCATACATAACCAAAAATCTTTATTATTTACATGAACCTCAAAATACATTACATAAATCCCAAATACATATGAGAAAATAAAAATTTAATTACAAACTGACAAAATGACATCTAGTGTCCTACCAATGCAATCGCAGTGACGAGGTGACACGGACATCGTGCATAATCGCAGGATGGACTCACCCACCTGTGGTCTACTGGGCTCACGATCGGGATCTCCAAGATTCTACGCTGCGGCAAAGCAACGCTAAGCAATAATGCTTAGTGGTGCAATAATATAATAGAAGAAAATAGCAAGAAAATGAATGTGTATAGAATGTGTATGCTTTCTTTGTTTGGTATTGGTATAACCATTATTTCGTTAACGTTGTTCACTTTTATTCATTTCGTTGCCCCAAGTAAACCTACACTAGACGATCGGATCGGATAACGGGTAACCGCACCGGGTACCTAGTACTGGCCGCCACACCATCGGTCACATATGCATCTCCCGGCAGGTAAATGTAATGCAACAAGTCAGAATAATATCGTGCACAAGGCCAAGTCTCAATACAAAGTCAGAATGGCTACAAGCCATGAAATCAGAATGGCATATTGCCATGTGCGATCGCTAATCGAACCCTATTGGCATGCCAAACTATCCAAACCAATCTTATTAGGTATACTAGGGCATTTGAAACTTTTAAATTCTTCAATTTGTGAATTTCATGTTTTGGTGTTACTATTCACCTCATTGGTCAACAAAAATGTTGACTTTTGGATAGAAAATATGTACATTGACTTTGGCACTCCCAACATACCACATTTTGTGTTTAAAACTTGTTGGCATTAAGTGTTAATACCATTTCAAGTTTAAACCAACACAAGCAGAATTTTCAGTTTTGGTGAGTCAACTTCACTATTCCATTGGACACTGTTACTGTGGGAATTTGAAGAAAAGTAAAACATGAAAGTTGTTCCTTATTTTTTCTAGTTGAATTTCCTTTTTTGAATCACTCCATTTGGAGTTTTGTAGCTCCAAATATGGTCCAAAAACCACAGCTGGCCGGATTCCCATTCTGCAGAAATTACCATATCTACAGTAACATGAACAGTGACTTCCACTGCCATTTAGGCTAGGTTCTGGCCATAATTTGGGGTAGGTTCCTTCATGAAAGTTGTTTGTCTATGTCTTAACTTATTGCTGTAAAATTTCAGGTCAATTGACCATATCTACAGTGAGTTATGGCCAAATGAACAAGCCATTCATTTGGTCAATTCTGCAGAATCGCAAGTGTGGTATCCGGATTGGGGCCATGTTTTGGTCCTCTTGCTTTGGTCTTTTGGGCATGGTTTCTTCAGCAAAAATGTGCCATTATAAGCCTAGTTTCATGTCCAATTGGCCAAACACCAATTGGACCAACACAGCCCAAGTTATGGCAGTGCAAGTGGACTGAATTTTCACCCCTCCGCTTGTCGCCCTAGGGCAGCCTGCAACTTCACTTTGCAATCCTATTTTTCAGTCCATTCTATGGTCAAGTTACCTAAAATAGTCACTAATTGACCATTAAAAAGCTCTCTAACAATTTTCTAAGCCAAGTCACATTTTCACCTTTCCAAACCCTAATGTCCAAATCAATTTGCTCATAAACTTTAATTAACATACTTAGTTCAATATCCATGCATATTAATACCTTAACCATCATTTCTAGCCACTCTAAGTTTATTAAACAATCAAACTCATCCTTCCATAGGGCTGCCGAAAATTGAAGGTACCCTTAACACATATAATTTACTTCAATTTCTTAAAATCTCTTAGCTCAAAATGATGTTCTAACTAAGATTAAAAGAGTGAAAATGAAAGTGTAGCACTAACCTTGAGTGGCAGAATTTCCCAAGCCCCTAAACTTCACTTTCTTTCTCCTTCTTGGCTGCCAAAAGGTTTAGCAAGGTGCTAGGGCAAATTTTAGTGAAAGATCTCTAGGGTTTTAGGGTGAAATGAAGAGGGAATTTAAGGTTTGGATTGAAAATCAATGGAGGTGGTTCTAGGTATGTTTCGGATGGATTTCTTGAAAGGGAGATGGCTGCTGTATTTTTGTTAATTTGATCTTTATTTAGTCCTTTTTATTTGTTGGTTAATTAGTTGTTTAAATAGGATTGGTTATAGTTTTTAAATGACATCTTCATGATGTCATTAATAAGCATTTTTCTCATTTTCTTTTTCTTCCTTCACTACTCAATTTCAATTTAAATTTTTAGTAATGTTTCTTCATATTTTATGTCATATTAATTATTTACTCAACTGGAAAAGTCGGCCAAAAATCACCTCAGAAAGTGAAATGACCAAAATGTCCTCCGTTTGGCTTAACGGGTCAAAATTGTCTGTACCGATTGAAAAATTTTTCTAGGTATTTTCTTGGCATTCTAATGCCATGGGAACCTCAATAACCCTTCTCTGGAGTCCTAAAAATTATTTTATAATTTTTCTCCCGGGTCTAGGGCTCCTCGTTGCGAGAACCGCAACTTTTCTCTGGTTACCCATCGCTTGGGCACCGGCTCGTTTAACTCGGTTGTATTTTATTCCTAAAATTTTTACTAAATTTTTCTTATTAATATTTGAGTTAATTATGGTTCCTGACTTTAATTTAAATATTTTTCCGGACATTCTAGCTGTCCGGACCGACACCGGTCACCGGAACAGTAGGATGTACGGAGTAGTTACCGGGAGGGTGTTACAAAGCTACTTGGGAATGAGAGGAGGATAAGAGGAGATAGCACCCACAGCTATTTAGAGACTGATGCCAGGCAAAATTTCGAGACGAAATTTATTTTAAGGGGGGTAGAATTGCAACACCTCTATTTGCATAGCCTGGTATATTTCACTATTCCGATGACCGGTGTCGGTCTGGACAATTAAGAGGATTAGAACCACACTTAAGACAACTAGATAAGCCCTGAACACAAATAATTAGTAATTATCAATTAGTTAAGTATAAATAAGAAAAACAGAACATAAGAAGTTAAACGAGCCGAGAGTCACAACGATGAGTGACCTTCTCGAGAAGGATTGTGAAGTCAATTTAAACTCAAATTTCGAACCGTAAAATGTAACACTGCGATCCTTAGGACTATTGCGAACACAATAGAAAAGGGAAAATCATGAAAAAGGATTGTTAAGCCAGTCAAATAATTAGGTCAAGTATTCGGAAGAAATATTTAATTATTTACAAACCGGGTTGAACCAGCGATGACCAATTTGGTCAATTGACCCCGAGAGCTGAATCCTGACCTAAATGTCAAATAAAATCAGAGAAAACAAAATTTTATAATCGGGAATTAAATTAAAGAACTAAAGGAAAAGTAAAGGAAAAAGAAAAGAAAATAAAATAGGAGTATGACATCATGCATGACCTAATTACTTTAAATTTGTAAATTATGAAAATTAGAGATAATTGTGACATAAATAAAGTTAAAATTAAAAAAGAAAAACAATTTTTTTATCCTCTCATCTTCTCCTTGCCGTCCCTTCCTTTCTCTCTCAATCCTCTAATTCCTTTCCACCATTAACACCCATCTCAAACTTTCAAAAGCTTGATTTTATTCTATAAATTCCCTAACTCCTTTAAGTAAATCTTATTATTGGATCTTGACAAGCATATTGTGAACAAAAAAGAAGAGGAAAGTGGAGAATTGAAGAACTAGTGAATTCACAAATTGAGGTAAGTGTAACTTCAAGCTTAGATTTTTATCAAATGCATGAATTTAAGTTTAAATGTGATGAAATTTCAATTGAAATAAAGAAAACTATGCTTGAATAATGGGAGTGAGAATTTGGCAGCCATGGGGTTAGGAGGTGTTGAAGTGTTTTAGCTCAATTAATTATGTTAGGAAGCTTAATTGAGTGATGGAGTGATGTTAGTATGCTTAGAATTAATTAAATGTAACAATTAGTGTAGTTAGGGTTTTGGCACTTAGGGTTTGGAAGATAAAAATGTGAAAATTTGTTAAATGATGTGTGTGACCTCGTTGGAGTTGAGAAATGGGCATTTGTGACCAATTGATGTATGTTGGAAGTGTTAGAATTAGGTTTAGATTTGGATTGGATGTGGGCAGTATGCAGGCAGCATGACCAAGGTCCCTTTTAGGGATCAAAGCTGAAAATTTACAAGCCCAATTGGGAATGAAACTAGACACAAAATGACACATTTTTTATTTTGGAATCATGCCCAAAAAGTGACTAAAACCTAGTGAACAAATTGACCAAATCCGGATTAGGCAATCTGACCTGTACAAAAATGACCAAATGAACAGTGTTTGTTTATTTGGCCATAACTTGGGCTAGGCAAGTCTAAATGACCTGAAATTTTACCAGTGGAAAGCTGAGATATAGACGTAAAACTTTCAGGAAGAACGTAAGCCCAAATTGTGCCCTTAACCAAGTCATTTAGTCACCCAAATTTAGTGACCTAAAACTACCAGAACCAGAATTTGCCCAGAAATCTGGGTTAAGTCTAATCCAGCAACCATGATTCAAATGGTTATAAATTGAGCTACAAAACTCTAATTAGAGTGATTCAAAAAGGAGAATAAATTTAAGACAATAGGGAACATTTTCTACGAAGAAAATTTTACCAAATTTTAATAGCAAAATGACCAATGGAACAGTGCAACATAAGACACCAAAACTAAAAATTTGCAAATTTACCTAAAAGACTTAAGTTTTGAGAAAACAACCAAAACAAACAAAATTGGTGATCAAAATGTGGTATGTAAGTATAGTTGGAATTCCCATACCTATTAAGCCTTAGAAAGTTAACAAATTTACTTGAATAGTGTCATAATAGTAACTACAAAATACAAAATTTAAAGAACGCTAAGTTTAGCATATTAAAGCTAGGTATAAGTGAATTTGAATTTATTTTTGGATTTATAATGAGTTATGATACTGAAACACTGTGAAACTGTGTGTTTCAGTGGAAAAAAATACCGGAAAAGAAGCCGAGGGATCGAGTCAAGGCCAAGAGACGACTCGCTTAAGGTTTGTGCACAACATCAATATGCTTTAAAATTCATTTACAAAGTGCATGAAATGTGTATTATACTTCTGCTTTGAATTGTTGAAAGTTTATTTGTGTATGTTTGAAATGGAAATAAATGTTTAGTAAATTGTTAGGATAAGTTTTGAAACCACAGTGTCATGACCATATATTTGAGCACCTCACTAGCATGACTAGTGGGGGAAATCAATTTCGAATTTTGATTCCTTTTCTGGCTAAAGTGTTGAGGTTTCTGCTAGTAGAAGAAGAAAAAGAATGGGTTCCCATATATTTGAGCTAGTTAGCCTTGTGACTTCTCCTTAGCCTCTGGCTATTGAGATTATATTTGTTTTGAATGGCATAATGTAACTGTGTATTTTTATGCAAATAGTTTTGAGACTTTTGAAATAAAATTGTTTGAACTAAAATCTTTTAAATCATGTTTTGTATTGATATCGCATGTTCAGTTTAATTTTTGAATAAATATGTTTTAAATTCCACATAAAGATTATTTTAGTATGTTGTGCACCATCGAAGTCCTAGTACTCAATGATAGTTATTCTGCCGCAGATATAGAGACTAGAGGAGCAAAGAGAGTGAGTCGAGGATTGAGGAGCTACCTACTTTGAAGTTATCGGCATATTTTATAATCGAATGTAAAACTATTTTGATATATGTAAATGTATGTAACTGTATGGACATATAAAATTGGTTATGAGTAGTTGTATAAAGTTGTATAGAGTTGTATAAAGCTTGTAATAAATTTTGGCTTGAATTTCTCTTAATATAAATTTTTGTAATGATGTATATAAATTGTTTTATCTTTAATAAAATATGAATGGAAGTATTTTGTTTTAATTTGAATGAAATTGATTAATAGTATTTTAATAATTATTGAATTTTGGAAATTGAGAAATGATATTGAATTTGGTTGTGATGGTTGTGGAAATTGATGAAGTTGTTGAGATAAAGTATTGGAAGTGCTTTTTACAGGTATTTGAAGAACTGTTTTCTCAAAATACAGACGGCACCATGTCAAAATTTCTATAAATTTGCGGAAAAATAAAATGGGACAAAAATTTTTACGAGTTTTAAAACTTCGAATAAATGATTTTAATATCTATTAGAAAATGCTCACCACTTATAAAAATAAGAAAATTATTTTAAAATCCCTTGTAGGGTACTTAATGAGTTATCGATAGGTGAAGTTCGATAGTTCATTAGGTATTATACGGGATCATGTTATGCCTTACAGTGGGGTAAGGTGTGACATTATGTCAAACCCCATTTGCTATGAATATTATGTTCTCTTTTAATTCTAGTTCTTGATTAAAAAGATTTTCTCATCAGAAACTCTTTTATGATTAAATCTATCTGTCCTGGCCAGGAGCTTGAAACATCAAGAACAATTAAATGAAGATAGGTTTATATCACTATTTACTTAGGGTAACAAATTCCATCTTGATCAACACCTACCTCCATATATAACTAGTAGGAGCCAACACATGCCCACGTACCCATACACAGTATAATAATGAAAGCAGTATCAAACTCAAACCACCTATATACAAGATAACTGTGCTATCTCAGGTCTGAAGATTATATGCACTGATATGATTTTTGACAATACATTGACAAGAGTAAACTCCATGTGCTTGTCATAAGTGTCACTGGTTCAACCTACTTATCATGTATAAGTGCCTATCATGTTTGTTATATGGCATGAGACTCACCATTCCATCTTATTTATATCTCATATAAATAACTTAGGAACAAACATGATTACAATCTTTCTAGATAAGTCATGTTCTTATTGTGAAGTATCCTCGATTGTGAACCAATTTATGATAGTTTGTGCTAGAAATACTGTCACTCATATTCTTAACAATTTAAGAATAATATTTCTAACAAAATATCAATGGATCTTTTCTATTACACATAAATATATTATATAAATGGAAAAGTGAAAATGCTTTTTATTAATAAAACATGTACAAAATACATACTAAATGATATGCTCTAGGGCATACTACTAACACTATGTGCATCCCAAAGGTGCTAAACATAACTGCAGTACATCAAAAGGTTAGTACACTTGTTAATGATCTAATCTAGGGTTCTAATGAATTAATCTGTTAATTCTAAAATCTTAAAAAGGTAAATGTAGATCCAAAAATATATTAAAGGAGTTTTAATATATTGTTTATTATTGAAATCAAATAGATAAAAATAAATCTTGCATGATGCATGAGACCCTAGGAGAAAAATTTTTTGAATTCAATGATCTAAACTTATGTTTTTCATGCTTCTGTTCCTTCAATAACCTAATGGTCACTTTGATTTTTATTCTGCTAATTTCAATTTATTTTCATCATATTTTTAATTCTCAAACTGGCTTTGAATAGTACTATTCACTGACTAAAAAAGATACTATTCATGGAAATTGGAGTTGGAGTTGGGTGAATTGAGTCTATCCAATGCTTTCGAGCATCCCATCTATCCCCTTTTGCAGTCCAAGTTGTTCCAGCAACCCAAAGTCCATGTACTTTGTAGAGATAATTCTCCTATTTTGAAGTCGTGCACACAAATCTCTATGGGTAGAGTCACAGAATAGCCAAACAATGGTGAATTCCAGTTGTGTTGGCTGTGGGATTGTGGTTGTGGTTCGGGTGTCGCTTACTACTGTGGTTGAGGCGCTTGAGGTGGGTTTTGCTATGGTTTCCTTGTTCTTATGCATTGTGGTGATGGCTGGGGTGGTGAGGGTCAAAGAATCCCTTCCTCATCTTGAGGAAGATCCGATTCTTCTTACTGGTCATTTAGCAGGTGCCATGGATTTTTGGAGAGGGAGAAAAGCTAGGGTTTGTGAATGGAGTGGGGAGTTTAGAGGGTTTTAATGAGGAAGAGTTGTGGAGAGAAAAAATTCTTAAATGGATGGGAGTTTAAGGGTGTCCAGAGAATTTAAAGGGGCATTTTGACCCTTCCTTTCACGCGATTTCGTGCCCCTGGGTATCGAGTCGCAGACTCGATACACGGGTCATGTATCACTACACGAGTTGCATTCCGAGGACCTGTGTAACTCTCTGTCCGAAAGTTGCTTCGTGAGATAGGTTACACGACCCGTGTAAATTTATTTGGAGACCCCGTGCAACTTTTTATCTCCCTTAAACTTAGAATTTTTTTTCTCTCCCTATATGAAACATGAGGCATGCAGCATTACATGGGGTCAACCCGTGTAAGTTTCTGGAGCTTATGCAAGTATGTTTTTAGGATTCCAGGTTGTTACACGGGGCGTGTAAAACTCTATACACGGGGCGTGTAAAACTCTATACACGGCCCGTGTAAATTTCTAGCTCTCCTTATATATATATATATATATATATATATATATATATATATATATATATATATTATTCATGCTAAAATGTCCCTATCAATATGAATGAAATGAATGCAAAGATTAGCAATAGAGTTACTTCCTTGGTTTTGTGAAATCTTCTCTTACGTGGTTTTGACTTGACGTTTCCACTCCTCCCTTACTTTTAGTTCCTTACTTTCGTAGAATTGTGATTTTCAGGTACCTTCAAAAATTAAAGAATAGAAAGTAAAATAATGAAAATTAAAAGAAAGGTTACAGAAGTGTTTGGGTTGCCTCCCAAATGGCGCTTATTTATAGTCATTAGTTGGACTGTTCTTTAGCTTTATGGATGAGCTGGAGGGGTGCTGTAGGATTGGGTGAATCCCTTCTCAATTGTGTCCCCTGAGAAGTATGGCTTCAATCTTTGCCCATTAACCTTGAAGTTGCCTGATGTTTCGCTCCATATTTCTACTATTTCATGCGGGAAGACTTGAGTTACCTTGAAGGGTCCGGATCATCTTGGCCTTAATTTTCCTGGGAAGAGTTTTAACTTTGAATTAAACAGTAGGACAAGGTCTCCTTTCTTGATTTCTTTCCTTATTATGCATCTGCCATGCCATCTTTTGGTCTTATCCTTGAAGATCTTAGCATTCTCATAGGCATCCTGCCTAATTTCTTCTAGCTTGTTGAGCTGTAGAAGCCTTTTTTTCTCCAGCAGCTTTTAAGTCAAAATTTAGGGTCTGAATTGTTCAATAGGCTTTATGTTCAAGTTCCATAAGGAGGTGGCATGATTTTCCATAAACCAAGTGAAAGGGTGTTGTTCTAATGGGAGTTCTATATGCAGTGCGGTATGCTCACAGTGCATCATATAATTTCATAGACTAATCCTTCCTTGAGCGATTGACTGTTTTCTCAAGGATATGTTTCAGTTCCCTATTTGAAACTTCTACTTGACCACTGGTTTGAGGATGGTAAGGTGTTGCCACTCTGTAAGTCACTCCATATTTCTTCAATAGTGTTTCAAATTGTTGATTGCAAAAGTGACTTCATCCATCACTGATCATTGCCCATGGTGTGCCAAATCTTGTGAAAATGTTTTTCTTAAGGAATTTTATGACCACTCTGGCATCATTTATTGGTGTTGCTATTGCTTCTACCCATTTTGACACAAAATCAATACCGATCAGAATATACTTGTTTCCGCACGAAGATGGGAAAGGACCCATGAAGGCTATTCCCCACGCATCAAATAGTTCTATTTCAAGTATACTGTAACACCCCTAAGTTCTAGAGTGCTCATTGCTCCAGTTGACCGGTCGTCCTGGACAGCTAGGATGCCTAGAACTACATTTCAATATGAGTGAGGAGACATAAAATAATGAAATGCAAGAAAAGAAAATACAAGAAAAATAAAGGAAAAATAATAGCAAAGAAATGTGATCAAGTTAAGCGAGCCGGGAAACCTAGCGATGGTGATCAGACGGAAGTCACCGTGAACCGCTGACTAGCTCGGATCATGGGAACCCCGGAAAACATTTTTAGGACTTAAATAGACCCTTGTTGAAGAATAAATATCATTAGAAATATCAAAGAAAAATTAAATAAATAGTACAAAGAAAAGTGAGAAATCGAAAAAGAGACAAAACCCAGAATACCAAAAATCGAACGAATCTTAACAGGGGCATTATGGTCATTTGACATCCCGAAGTGTCTTTTGACCTAAATGTCCATTAAAAATAAATAATATTACACTTAGAAAATGTAACACCCCAAAGTTCAGAGTGCTCATTGCTCGGTGACTCCGGTCTTGTCCTGGACACTAGATGCCTAGAACTACACTTCAATATGAGTGAGGAGACATAAAATAATGAAATACAAGAAAAGAAAATACAAGAAAAACAAACGAAAAATAATAGCAAAGAAATGTGATCAAGTTAAACGAGCCGGGAAACCTAGCGATGGTGATCAGACCGGAAGTCACGGCGTGGACCGTTGACTAGCTCCGGACTGGGGAACCCCGAAAACATTTTTAGGACATAAATAGATCCTTATTGAAGTATAAATCTCATTAGAAAGATTAAAGAAAATTAAATAATTAGTACAAAGAAAAGTGAGAAATCGAAAACAGATAAAATACTTGTTATCAAAAATCTGAATGTAACCCGAACAGGGGCATTATGGTCATTTGACATCCTGAAGTGTCTTTTGACCTAAATGTCCATTAAAAATAAATAATATTACACTTAGAAAATAAAATGAAAAATTAAATTGGTGGTACCTAAAGTAAATAGTAGAAATTAAAGGTTAAATGTGGAATAAGTGGGAATTTAGCTTATTATATGATTAAGTGACTAAGTGGACCACTAAGGGAATTAATTAAACACATAGTGGGACATGTGTACACTTAATATGCAGCTGGATACTTCATCTTCTCCATTTCCATAAAACTAGCCGTGAATGAAAATGAGAGGAAACACCATTAACATTTTCTCCAAGCTCACCTAATCCCTCATTTCAACCCCAAATCACCTAGGGTTCTTCATTAAACTTTGTCTACACATCACAAGGAAGATATTGATACCAATTTTGAGAAGTTTGGTGAAGGTTTAGCAAGTTACAATTAAAGGTAAGTTTGCATTTTTTAGAATTCCTTTGTTAAGTTTTGTGTGCATGTTATGGGTGTTGGTTTGGTGAAGGAAAATTTTGAGTTTGAAGAGTTATTGTTGTTTTCATTTTGGACAGCCATGAGTCACGTTTTTGATGAGGTATTTGTGCATATAATTGATGAGAAATAATGTTAATCATGGTGATTTAGTAACTTAGTGAATTATTTCATGTTTATATGGTGAATTATGCACTTTGATGGGAATTGGTATATGGGACGGCAATGTGATGTTGAAGAATGGTTTGTGGCAGCTTGTGGACACTTGAGTAATGGTATATATTGAAGGAAGTGTGGGCAGAATATTGACCTAGAAAGATTGATGATATGTATGTAAATTAACATTGTAAAGTGTATGTAAAGTTTGTAATGTTTAGGTGTGTTTGTAATAGTACTTAGAAATTGTAATTGTGAATGATTATTGGTGTGTTGAAGGTGATTGGAATCTGCCCAAAATAATGCTAATGTAATGTAGAAAATGCTTTTGGTAATGTGCCAAAACAGTTTGGTAGGTAAGTAAACAAATGGCAAAGGTAAGTGTGTGTTTGAAGTTGGGGTGTGAAATGCATATTGAGGGCAGTGTATATTTTAGCCTATAACCTTGAATGTGTAACCTCAATTGGTATGAGACCAATTTGAGGTGAAACTAGGCACAAAATGTGCCAACTTTCATTGAGAAACCATGCCAAAATTCTGCTTGCAAGGTGACCTAAAAATGACCAATTCGGATTAGGTGCAATTAGGACCTGAAAAATGACCAATTGGGCAGCAGTGAGTGTTTAGGCCATAACTCACTCCAACCAGGTCCAATTGACCTGAAATTTTGACCAAGAATAGTTAAGACCCATACCTACAAGTCTTATGAAGACACCAAAGCCCAGAAATGACCATAAGCAAGTCAAACGACTTGCACAAGTTCGGGTCCAAAAACTGGCCGAACCAGAATTGACCAATTTGACCTAAAATTGACCTAAAATGGTACCACTTGACCAGCAATAGTGTAATGACCATAACTTGGTCTACTTAACTCGGATTGACCTGAAATTTTGCACCGAGTGCAATAAGACCTAGATCTACAAGTTTGTAGTTTCGACCGAGACCCGAAAACCGAGGGAACTAGATCGTCCGGTTAGGTCAAACCAGTGTCCCGGAATCCAGCAATTTGCATTAAAATGCACTAAGCAAGGAAATGACTTTGGTAAAACATACCAAACCTAAAACCCTATCAAATGTGACATATTAACGACACTAAAACCTAATTTACCTAAAACGCAACGAGGGTCGGTATATTAGGTGATTAAGTGAATAATTGAGTTCGGTGCATTATTTACCAAACACCATCGATAGAGACAGTTTAAATTAGTAATCAAACACTTCAAATTGTGTTTCGCTACCAAAGACTCGTGAAAAGGGAAGGAAACACCGAGTCCGCATCGTGAGACAACATCGAGGTTTGTGCACAACTAGTTTTTAACTGATTTTGTTCTGAATATTTTATATGATTAAATGACATATTTTCTTATGAACTATGTTTAACAGGCATTGGATTTAATTCAATGATTATTGAAATTGCTATAGTATGTATGAATTTATCTTTGTGAAATGGTATTTCCACAAGTATTAAGCATCGTTATAGATTGAATAAATTATGTTTCGGAAAATTGTGATATAACATGTTTTGAATTGTGATGGAAATTTTCATGGAAAAATGTAAATTTATGATTTGAATTGTGATGAGCATAAAAAAATTATTGGATATTGGAATTGACTTTGAATCAAATTATATTGTGATTTATGCTCACTAAAAGGATTGTGATATTGTTTTATATCTCACTATAGATGCTTGACTAGGTTATTACCCGTCTCTCTCATCTGTTGAGAAGACAATGGAGTTAGTTGTGTTTTGATTACCATGGTACGTGCACAGGCTTAGATTTTCCTCTGATTTGAGGTTAGATCTAAGTTTATTTTATCGTTATGGCCCTTGCGAAGATTCATTATTGTGATGGTATCTGCACGATGATTCGACCTCCCGACCATAGGAGTTAGAATCAGATTCGACCTCCCCGACCATAGGGAGTTAGAATCACATCGAATATGGCCCTTTCGGATTAGTCTTGCATATTAGTGAGATAAAGATTGATTTTTGAGATACAGTATGATTTTTCAGATACAGTATGATTTTTGAGATACAGTATGATTTTTGAGATACAGTATGATTTTTGAGATACAGAATGGCTTTTGAATGGTAAGGAAGGGTGATTTCAATTATGGTTTATGTATAATTGATTTTGTTAGAATTACTTAATGGATAGTCAAGATTTGATAAATTGAATTTTGTGCTCCAAGTTATTTATACAAATGATTTACATTATTGGCAATGAATATTTTGAGTTGTGAAATTTGATCAGTATTCAGATTCTCAAATTATTTATCAGAAATTTGTCAATGTATATTGTACTATGTTTTAAATTATAGTTGTGCACCACTGAGTTCACCACTCAGCGATAGCTTTGTATGCTGTCGCAGGTAAGCAGAGCATAGAGCAGTGATTAAGTTGCTTTGAGGATACATTCAGATCAGCTGTGTATATCATAGATATACCCATGTACATAGGTTTTGATGTAAGCATGTAATAATATGTATGTAAATTATTTGAGCAAATTGTATAAAAACTCTTGTAAAACATTTTGGTATGTAATTAAATGTAAATTATTGTAAATGTAAATTTGAGATTTCATTTACTTAAATAGTTTTGTATTATATTTCCTTTATCTCATCTTGAAAAATCACTATGGATTGAGTTGAGAAATATATTGGAGTTGAGATTTGCAAATACATATTGAAGTGCTTTTTACAGTTTTCTCAAGAACTGCTTTGTCCAAAATATAGATGGCACTCACCAAAATTTTTACAAAACTCCAATTAAGTCAAATGTGTCGCTTTATCACTACTTCAAAAAGGTTTTTAACACTGTAAATAGTGCTCACCATCGTAAAAGAAGTAAGAAAAGTTTTGAAAATCCTTGTAGTGTATTTAATGGGTTATCGAGATGGAGTTGGTAATTCATTAGGTATACTACGGATCATGTTATGCCTCATACAGGGTAGGGTGTGACATGTTTTAGTGGTATCGAGCTCTGGTTTTAATGTGAATTTAATCGTGAATTTGAAATCTTTTTGCTCAGAACTATAATCAAGCCAAATGTTTGATACATATAGTATATTTACATCATAAATATGAACTAATGGAGAGGAATCTCCTTATGTTGGTTGTACAGGAATAGAAAATTCTGTGAAAAAAATGGAAGAGAAGAATGAGACAATAGAACAGTCTGTGATGGCAGAAGAACAAGTTGAGGCCCCACCTCCACAAAATGTCGAAGGCTTGACTGCATCGCTTTTACCATACAAATTATCGCACAAATGGCCCAAAGAAATGGCCACTTTCTTTCAACAACTAGCTGATAATCTGTCAGCCCAAGCCCAAGTACAGACCCAACCCCCACAAGGGCAGTGTGAAATGGAAAAGAGGGAGAAACCTATGGGTCAGAGTTCGAACAGTAATTTGAGAAAGAGAAAAGAAATTGAGGAGCCCCGAGCTCAGGGATATGATAGAGGTGGATCAATAAGACAGAGACCATCAAGGTCCATCGTCGAACAACTAGAAGTTCCTACCCTTCCCGCCAATGTGAAACTTGTAGAAGATATCATGGTGGGATATGCTATAAGGCGCCCTGAGCCCGCTACAATTGTGGAAAACTTGGACACTTTGCTAAAGATTGTACTAAACCACCTCGACCGCTCTCCTGATTTCATGCATACCCAGAGTCAAGATAGAAATAGAGTTGGTACTCCTCACCACTATAACACAGTGAATCAACGAATATAGTAGCGCACCAGTGAGCGCCCACTATGCGCCAAGGAGAAAGAGCGAAGCTTGGATGTAGCCTGTAAGTTTTTAATTTTGAAGGAAACAATTAGTTATTATTTGATCCCAGCACTACTTAGTTGTGTGTTAGTATTAGAACTATATGTTTTGTTGCTATTCCTTTCCAAGGGGAATAAATTTGATGCGTTAGTGACTAGTCTTTTAGGATCAAAACTACAATAACAAGTATGATTGACATTAATCTTGGAAGAATTGCTAGCTAAAAGTATTTTCTAACATACCATAAACTATAAAGCTAATTGGCAAGCCTACTTAATGTAAGGCAAGAGGACCTAAAAGTAAGTTACAAGAATAGAATCGCTCTAGATGAGGGCAAAGATATTACTGTTAATAATTATTAATGGATATTGTAATTAGAATCGGTTTAGGATATTTGTGGATTCGAGAAAGATAAGATGTTAGAAAACCTACACTTGTACTATTACGGGAAATAAATGTGAAAATTTTAGTCAGAAATTTAAGACTTCAGAACTAGCCTATCAAACGACTACACTTGTAAGGTAACTAGAGTCAGTGACTCAGTTATATTAATGTGAATTACCTGTACCACAGTAATTGCTATAAGCTTAGAGATATCAGTACGACTTATCATCCTCAGATGGATGGGCAGTCGAAACAAGTAATTCAGGTAAATTTGGAAACTCATTGAGTTCCTGTAAATAATGAAATGAAATGATAATAATAACCTGTAATGCGTGATAAGCCCTCGAGAATATACTGAGAACTTGTGTCATTGAATCCGTGGGGAGATGGGACAGATACATTCCACTAATAGAATTTGTATACATTAATAAGTGTCAAGCTAGCATACAAGTGGCACCCTATGAAAACATTATAAGGGAATAGATAACTATGGATTTTGTGATGAGACTTCCGAGGACACAGAATAGTCATGATGCAGTATGGGTTATAATTGATAGACTAACCAAGTCTACTCACTTTTTGCCATTCTAAATGGACTATAGTTGGAGAGATTGGCCAGATTTTTACATATATGAAATTGTAAAATTGCATGGAGTGCCAGTATCGATTATATCTTATAGAGATCCTTTGTTCACTTCTAGATTCTGGGGTAGTCTTCAGAGAGCCCTAGGAACTAGATTGAACTTCAGCACAGCATTCCACCCACTGACAGATGGCCAACCTGAAAGAGTTATTCAGATATTGGAGGATATGCTACGGGCTTGTGTGATTGAATTTGAAGGTAGTTGGGATACACACTTGCCTTTGATTGAGTTTGCTTATAACAACAGCTACCAATCAAGCATTGGGATGCCTCCATATGAAGCTTTGTATGGCAGAAAGTGCAGAACTCCCCTATGTTGGGATGAAATTGGTGAAAGAAAGATGATTGGGCCAGAAATTGTTCAGCAGACATAGGAAAAGATCAAATTGATCAGAGATAGACTCAAGGTCGCGACCGATCGTAAGTCCTATGTTGATCTCAAGAGAAGAGATATTGGATATGCAAAGGTGATAATGTATTCCTCAATGTTTATCCTTGGTAGAGGATTATGAGATTTGGCGTAAAGGGGAAACCGAGTCCTCGTTTACTGGATCATATGAGGTTGTGGAATGAGTGGTTCCTTTGGCATATGGGTTGGCATTTCCTCCTGAGTTAGCAAGGTTACACAATGTCTTCCTTGTGTCCATGTTAAGGAGGTACAGATCAGTCCCTTCTCATGTACTATCAGTTGAAGAGATTGAGGCAAATCCAGACCTCTCATATGAGGTAGAACCCATAAAAATTCTGGCTTATGATGTGAAGCAAATTGAGAAATAAATGTATACACACGGTTAAAGTGTGGAACCATCATTCAGCCAGAAGCTACTTGGGAACGTGAAGAGGATATGAGGAGACAAAGACCACAGCTATTCAGAGACTAATGCTGTGTAAAATTTCGAGACGAAATTTATTTAAGGGGGAGAATTGTAACACCCCAAAGTTCGGTAGTGCGCTCATTGCTCGGTGACTGGTCGTCCTGGACACTAGGATGCCTAGAACTGCACTTCAATATGAGTGAGGAGACATAAAATAATGAAATACAAGAAAAGAAAATACAAGAAAAACAAACGAAAAATAATAGCAAAGAAATGTGATCAGGTTAAACGAGCCGGGAAACCTAGCGATGGTGATCATGACCGAAGTCACGGCGTGGACCGTTGACTAGCCCTGGACTGCGGGGAACCCTGGAAAACATTTTTAGGACATAAATAGATCCTTATTGAAGTATAAATCTCATTAGAAAGATTAAAGAAAAATTAAATAATTAGTACAAAGAAAAGTGAGAAATCGAAAAACAGACAAAATACTTGTTCTCAAAAATCGAATGTAACTAACAGGGGAATTATGGTCATTTGACATCCTGAAGTGTCTTTTGACCTAAATGTCCATTAAAAATAAATAATATTACACTTAGAAAATAAAATGAAAAATTAAATTGGTGGTACCTAAAGTAAATAGTAGAAATTAAAGGTTAAATGTGGAATAAGTGGGAATTTAGCTTATTATATGATTAAGTGACTAAGTGGACCACTAAGGGAATTAATTAAACACATAGTGGGACATGTGTACACTTAATATGCAGCTGGATACTTCATCTTCTCCATTTCCATAAAACTAGCCGTGAATGAAAATGAGAGGAAACACCATTAACATTTTCTCCAAGCTCACCTAATCCCTCATTTCAACCCCAAATCACCTAGGGTTCTTCATTAAACTTTGTCTACACATCACAAGGAAGATATTGATACCAATTTTGAGAAGTTTGGTGAAGGTTTAGCAAGTTACAATTAAAGGTAAGTTTGCATTTTTGAGAATTCCTTTGTTAAGTTTTGTGTGCATGTTATGGGTGTTGGTTTGGTGAAGGAAAATTTTGAGTTTGAAGAGTTATTGTTGTTTTCATTTTGGACAGCCATGAGTCACTTTTTATATGAGGTATTAGTGCATATAATTGATGAGAAATAATGTTAATCATGGTGATTTAGTAACTTAGTGAATTATTTCATGTTTATATGGTGAATTATGCACTTTGATGGGAATTGGTATATGGGACGGCAATGTGATGTTGAAGAATGGTTTGTGGCAGCTTGTGGACACTTGAGTATGTTAGTAGTATGCCCTAGAGCATATCATTTAGTATGTATCTTGTACATATTTTAATAATAAAAGGCATTTCCACTTTTCCGTTTACATAATATATTTATGTGTAATAGAAAAGGTCCATTGATATTTTGTTAGAAATATTATTCTTAAGTTGTTAAGAATATGAGTGACAATATTTCTAGCACAAAGTATCATAAATAGGTTCACAATCAAGGATACTTCATAATAAGGACATGACTTATCCAGAAAGATTGTATTCATGTTTGTTCCCAAGTTATTTATATGAGATATAAATAAGATGGAATGGTGAGTCTCATGCCATATAACAAACATGATAGGCACTTATAAATGATAAGTAGGCCGAACCAGTGACACTTATGACAAGCACATGGAGTTTACTCTTGTCAATGTTTTGTCATAAATCATATCAGTGCATATAATCTTTAGACTCGAGATAGCACGCTTATCTTGTATATAGGTAGTTTGAGTTTGATATCGCTTTCATACTTGTACTATGTATGGGTATATGGGCATGTGTTGGCTCTCGCTAGTTATATATGGAGGTAGGTGTTGATCAAGAAGGAATCTGTTCCTCTAAGTAAATAGAGATAAAATCCTATGTTCATTTAATTGTTCTTGATGTTTCAAGTTCCTGGCCAGACAGATAGATTTATTCGTAAAAGAGTTTCGATGAGAAAAATCTTTTAATCAAGAACTGGAATTAAAAGAGAACATAATATTCATAGCAAATGGAGTTTGACATAAACCATGACTCACTTGAGTTGGGATTTTGTAATGTAGAGATTCTAGTGCATGGTAACATATGATTATAGGTTCATTTAAGGTAAACCTTATTACTAATTGGGTGGCCATGGCATGCTATGCTAGGTGTTATACATGTTCTTTTATGTTCATAATATGATTTAGATAATTCATTTATGGTAAGTATGAGTTCTGTTGATATTTAGTGTTGTTATCTTGTCTCGTTGACAATTAGTGATGAGCCTAGTAAGTCACACACATACACAAGTTATCACCTATTTAAATATGATTTAATTAATTAATTAAAGAGTTTAATTGATTAATTAAATAGATTTGGTTTGCACTGAAATTGCAAAGTCCCTAGCATGACTTGAAACCAAATCTCGATTATTGGATGTAGTATAAATTAAATTTATATTTAAAGTGTTTAAATATGAATTTAATTGATGAGAAATTAATTAATAGAGATTAATTAATTAATTTATATTTGATATAAATTAATTAGAAGAAGAAAATAATTATTTTGGGTTAAGAACTCAAAATTAAGACACAGGCATTTTGGTCATTTTGTAGTGTGACACGTGGCAACATGAGAGGGTGACACTTGGCATAACTCATTTGGTTGCCAATGTTTTTTTTTCATCATGTAAGATGATTAAAATCAAGATTAAATATAGGTTTGACACTTGGCACAATGTGATTGGGTCACTTAAACCTAGAGCTAATCAAAAGGTGACATGTGGCTAGGGTTTAATGTGTTAACCTAGCTATTTAAGTATGGTTATGAAAAGAAAACATAACCAGCAGCCTCTCCTCTCAATTGTCACGCCACTTTGAGCCTCTCAGCTATTTCTCTTCATCTCTCATCAATTCAAAGAGATTAGCCATCAATCTCTTGAATTAAGAACACTAGAAATTGTTTCTAGTGTCCTGTTTACATCTCTAATCTCTTAAAAGGCAGAACTTGAATTTCTAATTAATAGAAAAGGTTTTAGAAGCTGTTCAAGGGCTGCCATAGGTGTTCTTGGTGTGGACAAGCTAGAGGGACAACATCCGGTGTCCTCAAGACGAATCTCAAAGGCAGACACGCTGCAGTACATCAAGAGGTTAGTGTAGTCGTTCTTGATTTAATCTAGGGTTCTAAAATTAATCTGATTAATTTTAAAATCTTAAATGGCAAATACAGATCCAAAAACATATTAAAAGAGTTTTAATATGTTGTTTATCATTGAAATCAAATAGATAAAAATAAATCTTGCATGGTGCTTGTGACCCTAGGTGAAAAATTTTTGAATTCAATGGTATAATCTTGTGTTTTTCACGCTTCCTTCAATTAGTATCAGAGCCACTATATTTGCCATTTAGATTGTTGATTATATAATTTAATTGTGTGTTTGATCATGAGATCAAGAGATTCATTGCTGGTTGGATCATGAGATGTGGCGTCACACATGGTGAAGCCACCAATGGTGGCGGCAACAATGGTTCCATGGGTGGTTCAAGGTTTGGCTTTTAATTCTGCAATTGTTGTATGATCTAAGGCCTATTCTTTGACTAATTAAAGTGTTTAATTAGTTGTTTTAATCACACAATTAAATTATGATTCAAATCAGAATTTTAAAAATTGTTTGAATGTGATTCAAATCTGAATTTTAAAAGTTGTTTGAATGTGATTGAAATCTGAATTTTTAAAGTTGTTTGAATCACATTTAAATCTGATTTTTTAAAATTGATTCAATAAAATTCAGATCTGATTTTTTAAAAAATATTTGAATGTGATTCAAATCTGATTTTTTAAAAAATGTTTGAATGTGATTCAAATCTGAATTTTTGAAGTTGTTTGAATGTGATTCAAATCTGAATTTTTAAATTTGTTTGAATGAGATTCAAATCTGAATTTTTAAATTTATTTAAATCATATTCAAATCTGGATTTTTAAGTTGAATATGAGATATTCAATTTAATTTAAGTATGTATGTTTTATTTAATTGTTAAATAGTGATATGCATGATGGATGATCATGGACTATAAAAGACCAATGTGATTGGATTTATTTCTTTTATGTTTCTTTGGGATTGTAAATTAATTTATTTATTTTAATTTATTTTGGGCATGTATTATTAAGTTTGTAATATTTTTTGGGTTGTAATTTCATTTATTTAAGTTCTTGTAAATTCGCCTTGGTATGCCAAGGATTGCTATGTAATATTGGATTGCAAGAAGTTCAAGGAGGTCAAGAGCATTGGTGGGACCAGTGGGAGGAATTCAATATCAATTGTTGATTATGTACTCCTTCAGCAACTCTTGTAAAATGAATGAATGAAATGCACCTAGGAATGCCCTGATTCAATTCTTGGTGGCTCAGAATTGAATCCCTTAGAAAGTCCATGATCATACCATATTTACTACTTATCCATGAATGCATGAGATGTATGGGAATATATGCAATTATATGATATATGCATGCTAAATGGATAATGTGCAAAGTGAGACCTTAATAGTAAATAGAATGACTATAAAATCTTCCAAACAAATGATTAAGTTGGAAATGCTGTAATTAAAGTAATTATAACATAAGCCCTCCATTGGGGCAATTATTTTAAGAAATTTTAAATAGTTGCATGAGATGCAATTAATTTAAGAGATTTTCTTAAGAATAATTGTTAAGCATGAGATGTTGTAAAAATGTAAATGGTTTGGTGGCCAATATTGGATGTACTGAGGACATTAAAATTATTTGCATAATTATCGCTCAATGGGATCAACTTAACTAATGCAAGATAAGTCAATAATGGATGTACCTGAGATTTTGAGAATTAGGGGCTAGTTAAAGGATTGAACCTATCATTAGATGTGATGGGCAATTAGTTGCTCAATTATAGTTTATTGTAATTCCAATAATGGATGTACTGAGGATGATCAATAGAATTATAAGAATTCAATCACCCACTAGAAATCCATCCAACTAGGATTTCCGTTTTCTACTTTGGAAGTGTAGGATTCGCTAAGTTAGTGGGAGGACCAATTTGATTAAAAGACCATAATCATATTTGGTTAATTACATGATATATTTACTAAATAATCTGGTTATTTTCTGCAGTTAATTTTCTGATAAAAATGAGCACAAAACAACCACCACCATCCAATATCCTTGCAAGCATACTTGATCACAACAGGTTGACAGGACCTAATCATTCGATTGGCTAAGAAATTTGAAACTTGTCCTGAACCTTGAACATATAGGATATGTTCTAGATTCAAATGTTCCTGGTCCCTTACCTCCAGAGGCCACACAAGAGGAACATGAAACTTTGTACAAGTGGAAGGAGCATGATATGAGAGCTAAGTGTTACATGCTTGCTTCTATGAGTAATTAGTTACAGAAGCAACATGAGAACATGAAGAGTGCGAGTGAGATCCTCCTTCACCTACAAGAGTTGTGTGGTGAGCACAGTAGGAATGCTAGGTATGAGATATCTAGACAGCTATTCCGTATGAGGATGTTTGAGGGACAGAATGTTGGGGATCATGTCCACAAGATGATTCGACTAATTGAGCAGTTGGAACATCTTGACTTCAACATGGATTTCCAACTACAGACGGATTTGATCCTTCACTCCCTTCCTGAGTCTTTTGGGAATTTTGTGACAAATTTCCATATGACTAAACAGGAATGCACCTTAGCTGAATTACTCAACATGCTGGTTATTGCCCAAAAGAATATGCCAGGCAATAAAGGAAAAGAGGTAGCTTTGGTTGCATCTTCTTCTGCTAGAAAGTCCAACAAGAAGAAGGGCAATAAGAAAAAGAAACCTCAGATTCCTGGTCCTTCCAAGAAAATAGCTAAACAGAAAAGGAAGACTAAAGCTGACAAAAGGCAAAGGAAAGTGTTTCCACTGCCAACAGGAAAATGTTTCCATTGCCAGTAAGAAAGTGTTTCCACTGGCCAGAGTATAGCAATCTAAATGAATGCAATGCCATGGTGAAAACCAACTCAAGTTCAAAATATATTTGGCACTTAAGGTTATGTCATGTTGCAGAAGATCGGATTGCAAAACTGGAGAAAATGGGGATTTTATCCTCATTGGGCTCTGAGCCTACTCCAACTTGTGAATCTTGCCTTCAGGGCAAAATGACTAGATCACCCTTTGTTGGACAAGGGCTAAGAGCTGAAAATATTTTGGAACTAATACATAGTGATGTATGTGGTCCGTTTAAAGAAATGGCTAGAAGGGGCTTTCATTATTTTATTACCTTTACTGATGATAAATCAAGATTTGGGTATTTGTATTTGATGAAATACAAACATGAATCCTTTGAAAAGTTCAAAGAATTTAAATCTGAAGTAGAAAATCAAACAGGAAAGAGTATTAAAACTCTTCGATCAGATCGTGGAGGTGAATATTTGAGTACTGAATTTGATGAATACTTGAGAGAGCATGGCATTGTTTCTCACCGACTCTCCAGAACGCCATAGCTGAATGGTGTATCCGAAGGAGAAATCGTACCCTATTGGATATGGTACGTAGTATGATGAGCTATACCGATATGCCAATCTTCTTTTGGGGATTTGCATTAGAATCACTTTGTATATTCCGAATAGGATTCCATCAAAATCGTTTCTTCCACACCTTATAAGATATGGCATGGAAGAAAACCAAGTCTTAAGCAGGTTAAGATTTGGGTTTGTCCAGCTTATAGCAAAAAGCTGTACACTTATAAATTGGAGAACAGATCTGAAAGAGGTCGATTTGTTGGATATCAAAAAGAGAGTTATGGATATTATTTTTATTTGTCTACTTCACAAAGGTTGTGATAAGTAGAGATGCCACATTTCTTGAACAACACTTTGTTCAAGAAGGAGGCAAAGGAAGGCAAATAGAGTTAGAATTGGAGAATTCTGACCAACCAACAGATCAGATGGATATAGATCCATCTAGTCAACCTATACCCATTGATGAAACATCTACAGCTGTTCCTCGTAGAACAACCAGGGTATCTCACCCACTAGTGAGATATGGTTTTCTTCATGAAGAAGAACAAGAGTTGTCTACTCATGAAGAAGTAGATCATGGAGATGATCCACTTACCTATGAAGAAGCTATATCAGATATAGACTCTTCAAAATGGATTGATGCTATGAAATCCGAGATTGATTCCATGTATAAGAATCAAGTTTGGGATCTTGTTGACCCACCTGAAGGTATTGTACCTATAGGGAACAAATGGGTTTTCAAGAAGAAAATTGGTTCTGATGGAAAGGTAGAGACCTATAAGGCAAGGCTAGTAGCGAAAGGGTTTCGCCAAAGGCAAGGAATAGACTATGAGGAGACTTTCTCGCCTGTTGCCATGCTTAAATCAATTAGGATTTTATTAGCAATAGCTGCATACTATGATTATGAGATTTGGCAGATGGATGTCAAAACAGCTTTTCTCAATGGATACATTGAAGAAAACATTTTCATGGAACAACCTAAGGGATTTGAATCCCAAGATGGTTCCAAGGTATGCAAGCTAAAGCGATCCATTTATGGGTTGAAACAAGCTTCGAGGAGTTGGAACATCCGTTTTGATGAAGCCATTAAATCTTTTGGTTTTATCAAAAATGAGGATGAGCCATGTGTATATAAGAAGGTTAGTGACAGTGATATCACTTTCCTTGTCTTATATGTGGATGACATACTGTTGATGGGTAATGATACAGGTATGTTGACGACTATAAAGGTATGGTTGTCAAATACATTCTCCATGAAAGACTTAGGGGAGGCAACCTATATTCTTGGGATTCGCATCTATAGAGATAGAGCGAAAAGAATAATTGGTTTATCCCAAAGTCTATACTTGGAAAAGGTGTTAAAGAGGTTTAACATGCTTGATTCCAAGAGAGGATTGTTACCAGTGAGACATGGTATCCACCTTTCTAAAGAGATGTCTCCAAAGACACCTGAAGAAAGAGATAAGATGGCCAGGATTCCATATGCTTCGGCTATTGGAAGTTTAATGTATGCAATGTTGTGTACTAGGCCGGATATCGCATATGCTGTTAGTTTGACTAGCAGGTATCAATCCAATCCAGGTTTGGAACACTGGATAGCTGTCAAGAATATTCTTAAGTACTTAAGAAGAACTAAGGATTTATTCTTGATTTATGGAGGTGGAGACTTGCAATTGGATGGTTATACTGATTCTGATTTCCAATCAGATATCGATGATAGAAAGTCTACCTCTGGATATGTGTTCATTTGTAATGGAGGTGCAGTCAGTTGGAAGAGTTCCAAACAGATCACGACTGCAGATTCCACTATCGAGGTCGAGTATATTCGCATCGATGCCGCAAAGGAAGTCGCTTGGATAAAGAAGTTCGTGACAGAACTTACAGTAGTTCCTTCCATTGAGTCAGCAGTTCCATTACACTGTGACAACAATGGAGCAGTCATACAGGCTAAGGAACCAAGGTCTCACCAGAAATCCAAACACATAGAAAGGCGCTACCACATTATCAGAGAAATAGTTGGGCAAGGCAATATAGCCATGCAGAAAATAGCATCAGCTGAAAATCCAGCTGATTCATTCACTAAGCCTTTGTCACAAGTTCAGTTAGACTGACATCTTGAGAAGATGGGTCTAAGATATTGTAATGAATGGCTCTAGTGCTAGTGGGAGATTGTTAGTAGTATGCCCTAGAGCATATCATTTAGTATGTATCTTGTACATATTTTAATAATAAAAGGCATTTCCACTTTTCCGTTTACATAATATATTTATGTGTAATAGAAAAGGTCCATTGATATTTTGTTAGAAATATTATTCTTAAGTTGTTAAGAATATGAGTGACAATATTTCTAGCACAAAGTATCATAAATAGGTTCACAATCAAGGATACTTCATAATAAGGACATGACTTATCCAGAAAGATTGTATTCATGTTTGTTCCCAAGTTATTTATATGAGATATAAATAAGATGGAATGGTGAGTCTCATGCCATATAACAAACATGATAGGCACTTATAAATGATAAGTAGGCCGAACCAGTGACACTTATGACAAGCACATGGAGTTTACTCTTGTCAATGTTTTGTCATAAATCATATCAAGGCATATAATCTTTAGACCGAGATAGCACAGCTTATCTTGTATATAGGTAGTTTGAGTTTGATATTGCTTTCATACTTGTACTATGTATGGGTATATGGGCATGTGTTGGCTCCTCGCTAGTTATATATGGAGGTAGGTGTTGATCAAGAAGGAATCTGTTCCTCTAAGTAAATAGAGATAAAATCCTATGTTCATTTAATTGTTCTTGATGTTTCAAGTTCCTGCCAGACAGATAGATTTATTCAGTAAAAGAGTTTTTGATGAGAAAATCTTTAATCAAGAACTGAATTAAAAGAGAACATAATATTCATAGCAAATGGAGTTTGACATAAACCATGACTCACTTGAGTTGGGATTTTGTAACAGAGAGATTCTAGTGCATGGTAACATATGATTATAGGTTCATTTAAGGTAAACCTTATTACTAATTGGGTGGCCATGGCATGCTATGCTAGGTGTTAACCATGGTCTATGAGGTTCATAAAATGATTTAGAGAAATCATTTATGGTAAGAAAGAGTTCTGATGATATTAAGAGTTGATATCATGTCTCATTGCCAATTAGTGATGAGCCTAGTAAGTCACACACATACACAAGTTATCACCTATTTAAATATGATTTAATTAATTAATTAAAGAGTTTAATTGATTAATTAAATAGATTTGGTTTGCAATTAAATTGCAAAGTCCCTAGCATGACTTGAAACCAAATCTAGATTATTGGATGTGTAGTATAAATTAAATTTATATTTAAAGTGTTTAAATATGAATTTAATTAATGAGAAATTAATTAATAGAGATTAATTAATTAATTTATATTTGATATAAATTAATTAGAAGAAGAAAAATAATTATTTTGGGTTAAGAACTCAAAATTAAGACACAGGGGCATTTTGGTCATTTTGCAGTGTGACACGTGGCACCATGAGATGGTGACACATGGCATAACACATAAGCTTGCTAAATGTTTTTTTAATCATGTAAGATGATTAAAATCAAGATTAAATATAGGTTTGACACTTGGCACAATGTGATTGGGTCACTTAAACCTAGAGCTAATCAAAAGGTGACATGTGGCTAGGGTTTAATGTGTTAACCTAGCTATTTAAGTATGGTTATGAAAAGAAAACATAACCAGCAGCCTCTCCTCTCAATTGTCACGCCACTTTGAGCCTCCAGCGCTTTCTCTTCATCTCTCATAAATTCAAAGAGATTAGCCATCAATCTCAAGAATTAAGAACACTAGAAATTGTTTCTAGTGTCCTGTTTACATCTCTAATCTCTTAAAAGGCAGAACTTGAATTTCTAATTAATAGAAAAGGTTTTAGAAGCTGTTCAAGGGCTGCCATAGGTGTTCTTGGTGTGGACAAGCTAGAGGGACAACATCCGTGTCCTCAAGACGAATCTCAAAGGCGCAGACACGCAAAGACATCAAGAGGTTAGTGTAGTCGTTCTTGATTTAATCTAGGGTTCTAAAATTAATCTGATTAATTTTAAAATCTTAAATGGCAAATACAGATCCAAAAACATATTAAAAGAGTTTTAATATGTTGTTTATCATTGAAATCAAATAGACAAAAATAAATCTTGCATGGTGCTTGTGACCTTAGGTGAAAAATTTTTGAATTCAATGGTATAATCTTGTGTTTTTCACGCTTCCGTTCCTTCAGAGTAATGGTATATATTGAAGGAAGTGTGGGCAGAATATTGACCTAGAAAGATTGATGATATGTATGTAAATTAACATTGTAAAGTGTATGTAAAGTTTGTAATGTTTAGATGTGTTTGTAATAGTACTTAGAAATTGTAATTGTGAATGATTATTGGTGTGTTGAAGGTGATTGGAATCTGCCCAAAATAATGCTAATGTAATGTAGAAAATGCTTTTGGTAATGTGCCAAAACAGTTTGGTAGGTAAGTAAACAAATGGCAAAGGTAAGTGTGTGTTTGAAGTTGGGGTGTGAAATGCATATTGAGGGCAGTGTATATTTTAGCCTATAACCTTGAATGTGTAACCTCAATTGGTATGAGACCAATTTGAGGTGAAACTAGGCACAAAATGTGCCAACTTTCATTGAGAAACCATGCCAAAATTCTGCTTGCAAGGTGACCTAAAAAAATGACCAATTCGGATTAGGTGCAATTAGGACCTGAAAAATGACCAATTGGGCAGCAGTGAGTGTTTAGGCCATAACTCACTCCAACCAGGTCCAATTGACCTGAAATTTTGACCAAGAATAGTTAAGACCCATACCTACAAGTCTTATGAAGACACCAAAGCCCAGAAATGACCATAAGCAAGTCAAACGACTTGCACAAGTTCGGGTCCAAAAACTGGCCGAACCAGAATTGACCAATTTGACCTAAAATTGACCTAAAATGGTACCACTTGACCAGCAATAGTGTAATGACCATAACTTGGTCTACTTAACTCGGATTGACCTGAAATTTTGCACCGCGTGCAATAAGACCTAGATCTACAAGTTTGTAGTTTCGACCGAGACCCGAAAACCGAGGGAACTAGATCGTCGGTTAGGTCAAACCGGTCCGGAATCCAGCAATTTGCATTAAAATGCACTAAGCAAGGAAATGACTTTGGTAAAACATACCAAACCTAAAACCCTATCAAATGTGACATATTAACGACACTAAAACCTAATTTACCTAAAACGCAACGAGGGTCGGTATATTAGGTGATTAAGTGAATAATTGAGTTCAGTGCATTATTTACCAAACACCATCGATAGAGACGTTTAAATTAGTAATCTGAAACACTTCAAATTGTGTTTCTCGGTTACCAAAGACTCGTGAAAAGGAAGGAAACACCGAGTCGGATCGGGAGACAACATCGAGGTTTGTGCACAACTAGTTTTTAAGCGATTTTGTTCGAATATTTTATATGATTAAATGACATATTTTCTTATGAACTATGTTTAATGTGCATTGGATTTAATTCAATGATTATTGAAATTGCTATAGTATGTATGAATTTATCTTTGTGAAATGGTATTTCCACAAGTATTAAGCATCGTTATAGATTGAATAAATTATGTTTCGGAAAATTGTGATATAACATGTTTTGAATTGTGATGGAAATTTTCATGGAAAAATGTAAATTTATGATTTGAATTGTGATTAGCATAAAAAAATTATTGGATATTGGAATTGACTTTGAATCAAATTATATTGTGATTTATGCTCACTAAAAGGATTGTGATATTGTTTTATATCTCACTATAGATGCTTGACTAGGTTATTACCCGTCTCTCTCATCTGTTGAGAAGACAATGGAGTTAGTTGTGTTTTGATTACCATGGTACGTGCACAGGCTTAGATTTTCCTCTGATTTGAGGTTAGATCTAAGTTTATTTTATCGTTATGGCCCTTATGAAGATTCATTATTGTGATGGTACTGTGCACGATGATTCGACCTCCCCGACCATAGGGAGTTAGAATCAGATTCGACCTCCCCGACCATAGGGAGTTAGAATCACATCGAATATGGCCCTTTCGGATTAGTCTTGCATATTAGTGAGATAAAGATTGATTTTTGAGATACAGATGATTTTTCAGACATGATGATTTTTGAGATCTGATATGATTTTTGAGATACTGATGATGATTTTTGAGATACAGAATGGCTTTTGAATGGTAAGGAAGGGTGATTTCAATTATGGTTTATGTATAATTGATTTTGTTAGAATTACTTAATGGATAGTCAAGATTTGATAAATTGAATTTTGTGCTCCAAGTTATTTATACAAATGATTTACATTATTGGCAATGAATATTTTGAGTTGTGAAATTTGATCAGTATTCAGATTCTCAAATTATTTATCAGAAATTTGTCAATGTATATTGTACTATGTTTTAAATTATAGTTGTGCACCACTGAGTTCACCACTCAGCGATAGCTTTGTATGCTGTCGCAGGTAAGCAGAGCATAGAGCAGTGATTAAGTTGCTTTGAGGATACATTCAGATCAGCTCCAGGTATATCATAGATATACCCATGTACATAGGTTTTGATGTAAGCATGTAATAATATGTATGTAAATTATTTGAGCAGTTGTATAAAAACTCTTGTAAAACATTTTGGTATGTAATTAAATGTAAATTATTGTAAATGTAAATTTGAGATTTCATTTACTTAAATAGTTTTGTATTATATTTCCTTTATCTCAGTCTTCGAAAAATCACTATGGATTGAGTTGAGAAATATATTGGAGTTGAGATTTGCAAATACATATTGAAGTGCTTTTTACAGGTTTTCTGAAGAACTGTTTTGTCCAAAATATAGATGGCACTCTGCCAAAATTTTCTGAAACTCCAATTAAGTCAAATGTGTCGCTTTATCACTTGGTTCAAAAAGGTTTTAACACTGTAAATAGTGCTCACCATCAGAAAAGAAGTAAGAAAAGTTTTGAAAATCCCTTGTAGTGTATTTAATGGGTTATCAGTAGACGGAGTTGGTAATTCATTAGGTATACTACGGGATCATGTTATGCCTTACAGAGGGGTAGGGTGTGACAGAAAATGAAATGAAAAATTAGTTTAGTGGTACCTAATACAAATAGCTAAAATCATGGGTTAATGTGGAATAAATGCACATTTGGCTTATTATATGATATAATTTTTTTTGGTGGACCACTAAGAACATTAAATGGATTAAAAATACTCATAAGTGGGCAGATTTCTCCCACTCAAACCTCATCTTCCTCACTTAGCTCAACCATGCCGTGAATGAAGATGAAAGAATCCACCATTGACGTTTTGCATGAGCTCACTTAACCTCCCCATTTTCAACTCCAATCCTTTAAGTTCCTTCATAAAAAATGGTCTACACATCACAAGGAAGATATTGATACCAAATTTGAGAAGTTTGGTGAAGGTTTAGCAAGTTACAAATAAAGGTAAGTTTATATTTTTGAGAATTTCCTTGTTAAACTTTATGTTTATGTTATGGGTGTTAGTTTTGTGAAGGAAATTTTGAAGTTTAAATAGTTATTGAGATAGCCATTTTGGACAGCCATGGGGTCACACATTTGATGATTTATTATGCATATAATTGATGAGAAATAATGTTGATCATGGTAAATTAATATCCTAATGAATTGTTTCACATATATATGGTGATTTTGGCACTTGGATGAGAATTGATGGATTGTAGGGCAATGTGGTGTTGAAGGACAATTTCAGCAGCTTGGGAACCCTTGCATAATTGTATGTATTGATGGAAGTATAGGCAGAATATTGACCTAGAAGGATTGATGGATATGTATGTAGATTGATATTGTAAAGTGTATGTAAGATTTGTAATGGTTAGGTGTGTATGTAATGGTATTTAGAACTTGTAAATGTGAATTATATTTGGTGTGTTGAGGGTAATTGTAATCTGCCCAAAGTAATGTTAATGTAAAGTAGAAAATGCTTTTGGTAAGGTACCAAAACAGATTGGTAGGGAAGTGAACCAAATTGCAAGGCATATGTGTGTTTGAATTAGGGTTTGAAAGACATATAGAGGACAGTGTGCAAATAGACCTATACCTTTAAATGTGTAACCTCAATTGGTATGAGACCAATTGGAGGTGGAACTAGGCACAAAATGTGCCAACTTTCATTGAGAAAACATACCAAAATTCTGCTTGCAAGGTGACCTAAGAAAATGACCAATTCGGATTAGGTGCAATTAGGACCTGAAAAATGACCAATTGGGCAGCAGTGAGTGCTTAGGCCATAACTCACTCAAAACAGGTCCAATTGACCTGAAATTTTAACCATGAATAGTTAAGACCCATACCTACAAGTCTTTTGTAGTCACATCAGCCCAGAAATGAACATATGCAAGTCAAACAACTTGCACAACTTCGGGTCCAAAAACTGGCCGAACCAAAGTTGACCAAATTGACCTAACATTGACCTAATTTGATGCCAATTGACCAGCAATAGTGTAATGACCATAACTTGGTCTACTTAACTCGGATTGACCTGAAATTTTGCTCGCGTGCAATAAGACCTAGATCTACAAGTTTTTAGTTTTGACCAAACCTGAAAATCGAGGAACTAGGCCGTCCGGCTAGGTCAAACTAGTATCCCTAATCCAAAGAATTTGCATTAAAGTGCACTCAAGGAAATGACTTTGGTAAAACATACCAAACCTAAAACCCTATCAAATGTGACATATTAACGACACTAAAACCTAATTTACCTAAAACGCAATGAGGGTCGGTATATTAGGTGATTAAGTGAATAATTGAGTTCAGTGCATTATTTACCAAACGCCATCGATAGAGACAGTTTAATTTAGTACTGAAACACTTCAAATTGTGTTTCTCAGTTAACAAGGACTCAGCAAAAGGGAAGGAAACATTGAGTCCAGACCAGGGGGACAGTCATCAGAGGTTTGTGCACAATGAATATTTCTTTTGAATTTTTCAATTGAAATAAATATTGACCATTTGTATATTATTGTTTTAAATTGTGGAAATGTGTTTGGTGGACACTTATTGATTGAAAAACATTGTGAATGGTTTGAAACTGTGAAAAATTGTTTGAATGATATTGATGGATACTTATTGATTGAAAAGCACTGTAAATGGTTTTTGTGGAAATTGAAGTGAATTACGAATTGTGTTGCCATTTTGTGAATGAAATTATAACTTTGGAAATTTATTGGATTCTTACGGATCATTTGAATAAAATGTTTGGAATTGTTTTGACTCACAATTGGCATGACACGGATATTATGTTCCTCCTCCATTAATGGGGTGAGTGTGATTATTCCTCCCTCTTTGACTTATCAGTCTGGGGTGAGTATGATTATGTTCCTCCCTCTTTGACTTGCCACCGAGGTGAGTGTGGATGAGTACTCATTAGATAGCTAGCTTCCTCCTCATTGATTTCGATGAGGGGGGTGAGGATGTCTTGTCGGAGTGTACAACACGGCATATATGGAAAAATGTGTGTCATGACCTAATTTGTGTTCTTGATTGACAACATTGTATTGTTCAATTATTTGATCGAATGGTGTTATTGATTTGCAAAACGATATTATTCATTATTTGATCAATTGTGTTATTGATTTGCAAAGCGATATTATTCGATTATTTGATCAATTGTGTTATTGATTTGCAAAACGATATTATTCAGTTATTTGATCAATTGTGTTATTGATTTGCAAAACGATATTATTCAGTTATTTGATTGAATTGTGTTATTGATTTGCAAAACGATATTATTCAGTTATTTGATCGAATTGTGTTATTGATTTGCAAAAAGGTATTATTCATTATTTGATCAAATTGTGCATGAATTGGCAATACGGTATTCTTAAACTCTTTGACTAAATTGTGTTATTATGAATTTTGATAATTTGTGAATTGGAGTTTAAATTCCTTATGACATTCATTGTCTTGAATTTAACTATGGTTTTAAGTATCCACTATTGATATGATTTATGAATTGTGAATTAAAATTGTATTTGGTTCATGTTGTGCACCATCGAGACATTGTCTCAAATGATAGCTTTTTATTGCCGCAGTAGAGAGACGCAGGCAAAGAAACTAGGCCGCTAATACATCCAAAGGAGGGATTACCCGTATAATGAGTATACCAATATTTTGCATTTTGTCTCAGAATGTATGACATCGTATGTACATTTTGTTTTTGGTTTTGAGTAGTTGTAAATTCAAATTGTACCTTGAAGTTGTAAATTTATTATGAGTTATTTGACTTATAAAAATTGTATTATATTTCCTTATCTCAGACTTTGAAAAATTTCTATGGAATTGAGTTGAGAAATGTGTTGTATTGAGAAAAATGTTGGAGTTGAGATTTGGAAAATAATTGAAGTGCTTTTTACATGTTTTCTGAAGAACTATTTTGTCCAAAATACAAATGGCACCTTGCCAAAATTTTTACAGATATTCCAAATAAATCAAATGAGTTAGTTGTTTCACTTCAGTTCACCAAAGTCTTTAACACCTATAAATAGTGCTCACCACTGTAAAAGAAGTAAGAAAAGTTTTTAAAATCCCTTGTAGTGTATTTAATGGGTTATCAGTAGACGGAGTTGGTAATTCATCAGGTATACTACGGGATCATGTCATGCTTTACAGAGGGGTAGGGCGTGACATATACCATGTAGTGGCATTTCATTCCTTCTTCAGATGTTCCCTGTTCTTTAGCAATGATCACAAGTCAGGACAAAGGATCTCACATTCTTAGATAGGTTTGGCCAGCAAAACCCTGCTTGCAAAATTTTGGCTGCTATTTTTGAGGTGCTAAAATGTCCTACATATGATGATGAATGGCAATGCTTCAAAATGCTCTCTTCGTCCTCCTCTGGTATGTATCTTCTTATCAGCCCATCATTGCATCTCTTGTATAGTAGAGGTTCTTCCCATGTGTAGAATTGCACATCATGTAGGAATTTCTCCCTTTGCTGGTAAGACATGTTTGGTGGCAATACCCTGCATACAAGATAATTAACAAAGTCAGGATACCATGGGGCTGAGTAGAATGCTAATAATTGCTCATTAGGAAATGAGTCATCGATTGGTAAATCTTCAATGTCCCCTATGTCTTCCTCTTTTAGTCTTGAGAGTTGGTCAGCTACTACATTCTCAGATCCCTTTTTGTCATTAACTTTAAGATCAAATTCTTAAAGGAGTAAGATCCATCGAATCAACCTTGGCGTTACTTCTTTTTTGTTCAAGAGGTACTGGATGGCAGCATGGTTTGTGTATACAATGACTTTTGATCCGAGTAGGTAGGATTTGAATTTGTCAATTGCAAACACCACTGCTAGGAATTCCTTTTCTGTGGTAGCATAGTTGATCTATGCATTGTCAAGTGTTTTGCTAGCATAGTAAATGGCATTGAGCTTATTATCCTTCCTTTACTCGAGTACTGCTCCAACTGCATAGTCACTTACATCGTACATCACCTTAAATTGCAGTTCCCAATTGGGTGGTTGCATAATTGGTGCTGAAATTAAAGCTTCTTTGATCCTGTTGAAAGAAACAAGGCAATTTTCATTAAAATCAAAAGGAACGTCTTGACTTAACAAATTAGTCAGTGGCTTAGCTTTTTTGAAAAAATCTTTAATAAATCTTCTGTAGAAGCCTGTATGTCCCAAAAAGCTTCGCACTCCCTTGACTGATGTTGGTGGTGGCATCTTTTTAATGATTTTAATTTTTGCCTCATCGACTTTAATTCCTCTTTTTGATACTAAGTGCCCGAGAACTATACTTTCCCTTACCATGAAGTGACATTTTTTCTCGATTTAGAACCAGGTTTGATTCTTCACATCTTTCCAACACTTTGGATAAATTAGATAGGCATTCATCAAAAGTAGTTCCACAGACAGAAAAATCATCCATAAAAACTTTCATAATATTTTCAATGTAATAAAAAAAAATGGCCATCATGCATCTTTGAAAAGTAGCAGGGGCATTACAAAGACCATAAGGGCATGTGAATGTGGTCTTTTCTTGGTCTTCTGGGTGAATAGGAGTTTGGAAAAATCTTGAATACCCATCTATATAGCAAAAAAAGGAATGTTTCACTAGCCTTTCTAACATTTAATCTATGAAAAGGAGAGGAAAATGGTCTTTTTTGGTGGCACTATTCAATTTCATATAATCTATGCACATGCGCCAACCAGTGACTACCCTAGTAGGGATTAATTCATTATTTGCATTTTGAATAATAGTTGTCCCAACTTTCTCAGGCACTACATGCACTGGACTAACCCATTTACTATCTGAAATTGGGTATATAATACCTACATCTAATAGTTTCAGAATCTCCTTCTTAACTACCTTTTTCATATCTGGGTTAAGTCTCCTGTGATGTTCAATAGTGGGTTTGCTGTTTTACTCCATAGGTATCCTATGCATGTAAATTGAAGGACTAATCCCTTTCAGGTATTCTATTTTATACCCTATAGCTTCGCTATGGATCCTAAGTTCCCTTAATAATTTTTCCTCTTCTTCATTCGATAGGCCAACATTTATAATAACAGAATATTTAGAAGTAGAGTCCAAGAATGCGTACCCTAGTGTGAGGGGAGAAGTTTCAGTTCTACCTATTTGGTGTCTTCCTGTGACTTGCTTTTGGGCTGCTCCTCCTTTAGCTCTTCCACCTGGAGAGCTTGAGCTAAGGGTAGAGATGGGCTAGCTTCTAAAGATCATGCACAAGCTACAATTTCTGTGTTTTCATTATCTGATGTGTGGCTGTGCACTATGCATGCTTCAAGAGGATCTTTAGGATGTGTTTTGTGAAACTCCTCTTCAACTAGCTTGTCGATTATGTCAACTATTAAGCATTCATTATCACACCCTACTCCCCTGTAAGATGTAACATGATCCCGTAGTACACCTAACGAATTACCATACTTCGCCTATCGATAACCCATTAGATATACCACAAGCGATTTTAAAACAATTTTTGTGTAATTTAAATCATCGATTCAAATCTAGTGTTATAAAATTTTTTTCAAAATTTCGGCAAGGTGTCGGCTGTATTTTGAGAAAACAGTTCTTCAATCCTGCAAAAGAAAATACTCCCAATATGTTTTCTCAAATACAACTCCAATAACTTCATTTCAATTCACAATTCAAATCTCAATAAACAATCCATTCATTTTCAAACTAATCTCATCATAAAGAAACATTTCATTGATTACAAGACTCAAAATTTATATTACAAAACTATTCAAGTAAATGAAATCTCAAATTTACATTTACAATAATTTACATTTAATTATATACCAAAATGTTTTACAAGACTTTTTATACAACTGTTCAAATAATTTACATACATATTATTGCATACATACATCAAAATCGGTGTACGTGCTTATACCTGGAGCTGATCTGAATGTCTCTTCAATGAAGTTTACTCAATTGCTCTATGCTCTTTTCATTTACGACAGCATACAAAGCTATCGCTGAGTGGTGAACTCAGTGGTGCACAACTATAATTTAAAACATAGTACAATATATATTAACAAAATTTACAGCAAATAATTTGGAAATCTGAATACTCATCAAATTCCAAAACTCAAACTATTCATTGCCAATAATGTAAATCATTTATATAGAATGACTTTGATCATGAAGTTCAATTTATCAAATCATAACTAACCATTTAGGTAATTCAAACAAAATCAATTATACATAAATCATAATTGAAATCACAATTCTTTACTACTAAAAAACATTCTGTTTCTCAAAAACCATTATGTATCTCAGAAATCATTATGTATCTCAACAACCATTATGTTTCTCAAAAACCATTATGTATCTCAAAAACCATTATGTATCTCACTAACTATGCAATACTAATCTGAAAGGGCCATCTTCGGGGTGATTCTAACTCCTATGGTCGGGGAGGTCGAATCAGATTCTAACTCCCTATGGTTGGGGAGGTCGAATCATCGTGCACAGTACACATCACAATAATGAATCTTCCGAAAGAGCCATAACAAATGAGAACTTAGATTTAACCTCTAATAAGAGGAGAATCTAAGCCTGTGCACGTGCCATGGTAATCAAAACACAACTCACTCCATTGTCTTCTCAACAAATGAGAGGGACGGGTAATAACCTAGTCAAGCATCTATAGTGAGATATAAAACAATATCACAATCCTTTTAGTGAGCATAAATCACAATACAATTCGATTCAAAGTCAATTCCAATATCCAATAATTTTTATGCTCATCACAATTCCAATCATAAATTTGCATTTTTTTCCATGCAAATTGCCCATCACAATTCAAAACATGTTCTATCACAATTTTCCAAAACATAGTTTATTCAATCCACAACAATGCTTAATACTTGTGGAAATACCATTTCACAAAGCTAATTCATAGATACTATAACAATTTCAATAAACATTGAATTAAATCCAACACTTGATAAACATAATTCATAAGGAAAATATGTCATTTAATCATATGAAATATTCAGAACAAAATCAGTTAAAAACTAGTTGTGCACAAACCTCTGATAACTATCTCTTGGCTTTGACTTAGTGCTTCCTTCCCTTTCCCTGAGTCATTTAAACTGTCTCTAACGATAATGCTTAATAATTAATTCATTGAGTTCTATTATTTTCTTAGTCAAGCTAAGATGTCGACCCTCGATGCATTCTAGGTGAATTAGGTTTTAATGTTACCAATATGTCTCATTTGTAGCCTTTTTAGGGTTGGTACATGTTACACAATTCATTTCGATGTATATTGCGTTTTATTGCAATTTGCCAAATCCTGGTACACTAATTTGACCTAGCCGGATGACCTAGTTCCCTCGGTTTTCGGATTTCGGTCAAAACTACAAACTTATAGACCTATGTCTTGTTGCACGCGGGGAAAAATTTCAGGTCATTCTGAGTTATGTAGACCAAGTTATGGTCATTTTACTATTGCTGATCAAACTGCATAAAAATTGGTCATTTTAGGTCATTTTAGGTTACTTTTGGTTCGGCCAGTTTTTGGACCCGAACTTATGCAAGCTATTTGATTTGCTTATGGTCATTTATGGGCTTTGGTGTCTTCATAAGACTTGTACATATATGTCTCAACTATTCATGGTAAAAAGTTCAAGTCAATTGGATCTGTTTTAAGTGAGTTATGGCCAAAACACTAACTGCTGCCCAAATTGTCAATTTTCAGGCCTTAAATGCAGTAATCCAGATTTGGTCATTTTTCAAGTTACCTTCCAAGCAGAATCTTGGTATGCTTCCTTCATGAAAGTTGGCACTTTTTTGCGCCTAGTTTCACCTCCAATTGGTCTCATAACAATTGGAGCCACACACATAAGGTTCTAGGCCAAAATACATACTGCCCTATTGCAACACTCCTCATCACATACCAAATACACTTTTAACCCTTGCCAAGTTACACATTCATGCCATTTCTAGTTTGTAGCATAACCTAAACACATTTCACAACACATTTTTGGTTATTTAGGTAGCTTATAACCACACTCAATATGCACATTATAGTACAAAATTTACCAAGTCCAATTTACAATAATTTAATCACATAACCTATCTCATTTACATGTCCAACCTCACACCTTCATACACATGTACAAGCTGCCATAACAAGCTCCATAATTCAACCACATAATTTCATAAACCAAACCATGAAATACATATTTTGGGTTCACACTTCAAGTTGCCGAATTGTAGTCTTCATCAATTAGCTTTCCAAGCTTCCAAAGTTAAGAGTACATTCACATATACATCTAATATACATCACCCAATTTATTCATACACACATAAACACTTAATTAACACTTTAATATACCATTTACAAGCAAGGATAAACTGTCCTTAAGGAGTTTCCATGGCTTCCAAAAATATACATCTCCCTTCAAACATCAAACTCCAAAATTCTTTCCACAATTCAACTACCCATAACACCCACACAAACTTTAATGAAACAATAATAAAAAACACATACTTATCACTTTGGAAACTCTTCAAAACTTCACCAAAACTTGATCTTCTTGCTACCTATCTACTGCCCAAGGTTTATGGACAACTTTTAGTGAAGGGACTTACAAGAAATTATGGCTTGAAAGTGATGAAATGGGAGCATGTATCATGGTCGGCCATGGAGGATTTGAAGAACCTTGAATCGGCCATGGATGAGTGAATGAAGAAATGAAATGTTGAAGTGGTGATTTCTTTCCTCTTATGGGTATTTATACCCCCACTATGATTTTAATATTCAATATAATATTTAAACTTTATTATTTTTAATTATATCCCCCATATTTCCTTTATTTACACTTCATATTTAATTTCTTATTTTCATGAGATTTTATAATTTAATACCACTTATTTTTAATGGAAATTTAGGTCAAATGCCAACTCTAAATGTCAAATGACCAAAATGCCCCTCTTTGGGTCAAATTCGGACTTTTTCGGTGCTACCGATTTACTTCTTGTACCACCGATTTCTTTAATTTTTGTTTCCCGTCTATAATGACTCACTAATTTTTTTCTTAGACATTTTCTAAGTGTAATATCATTTATTTTCAATGGACATTTGGGTCAAACGACAACTTGGGGTGTCAAATGACCACAATGCCCTTGTTTGAGTTGCATTCCCAATTTCTCGGTAACACCGAGTTTTGTCGTTTTCTCGATTTCTCACTTTTCTTTGTACTAATTAATTAATTTTTCTTTGATATTTCTCATGATATTTATACTTCAATAGAAATTTATTAAAAATAATTCCTAGGGTTTCCCGCAGTCCAGGGCTAGTCAACTGCCCACGCCGCAACTTCCCTATGCGGTCACCCATCGTTAGGGCTCTCGGCTCATTTAACTTGGTTACATTTCATTTTTATTAATTTTCCTTTGTTTTTCTTGTGTTTTCTTTTCTTATATTTCATTATTCTATGTCTCCTCACTAATATTTAAATATAGTTCTAGGCATTCTAGCTGTCTGGACAGACACTGTCACCGGAATAGTAGAACGCACTACCGAACATAGGGGTGTTACAATTCTCCCCCCTTTAAAATAAATTTCGTCTCGAAATTTTACCTGGCATTAGTCTCTGAACAGGCCGTCTTTGCCTCCTCATATCCTCTTAACGTTCCCAAGTAGCTTCCTCGCCCGAATGATGGTTCCACAAAGACTTTAACCAGAGTATCTGCTTATTCTCAACCGCTTCACCTCATAAGCCAGAATTTATATGGGTTCTTCATCATATGAGAGGTCTGAATTTACCTCAATCTCTTCAACCGATAGTACATGAGATGGGTCGATCTGTACCTCCTTAACATGGACACATGGAAGACACTGTATCCTTTCTAGCTCCGAGGTAATGTCAATCGATATGCCAAAGGACCCACTATTTCCGTAAGCCGATATGGTTCGATGAAATGAGGACTCGCTTCTTTCTACCAAATCTCATAATCCTCTTCCAAGGAGAAACTTTAAGGAATACCTTATCACCCATCGCATATTCAATATCTCTTCTTTCGATCAACATAGGACTTCACGTCCGATGCACTTTAAGTCTATCTCTCGATCAACTGATCTTTTCTCTCGTCACTTTGAACAATTTCTGGCCCAATCATCTTTCTTTCACCTACTTCATCCCATCATAAAGGAGTTCTGCCCTTCCTGCCATACAAAGCTTCATATGGAGGCATCCTAATGCTTGATTGGTAGCTGTTGTTGTAAGCAAACTCAATCAAAGGCAAGTGTGTATCCCAACTACCTTCAAACTCAATCACACAAGCCCGTAGCATATCCTCCAATATCTGAATAACCCTTTCAGACTGGCCATCTATCTATGGGTGGAATGCTGTGCTAAAGTTCAATCTAGTTCCTAGGGCTCTCTGAAGACTACCCCAAAATCTAGAAGTGAACTTAGGATCTCTGTCAGATACAATCGATACTGGCATTCCATGCAATTTTACAATCTCATTTATGAACAATCTGGCCAATCTTTCCAGGCTATAGTCCATCCGGACTGGCAAAAAGTGAGTAGACTTGGTTAGTCTATCAACTATGACCCATACTGCATCATGACTATTCTGTGTCCTAAGAAGTCTCATCACAAAATCGATAGTTATCCATTCCCTTACAATGTTTCATATGGTGCTATTTGTATGCTAGCTTGACATTTATTATTGTTTACAAATTTTGTTAGTGGGAGGTATCTGTCCTATCTCCCCTCGGATTCAAGGACACAAGTTCTCAGTATATTCTCGAGGGCTTATTACATTTTACAGTTTATTATTATCATTTCATTTCATTATTTATAGAAACTCAATGAGTTTTAAAATTTACCTGAATCACTTGTTTCGACTGTCCATCCGTCTAAGGATGATAAGTCGTATTGATATCTCTAAGCTTATAGCAATTACTGTGGTACAGGTAGTTCACATTAGTGGAACCGAGTCACTGACTCTAGCTACCTTGTAAGTGTAGTCTTTCGGTAGGCTAGTTCTGAAGTTTGAATTTCTGACTAGAATTTTGACATTTATTTCCTGTAATAGTACTCTATTCGGGCGTAACTGTATCAAATTATAGATTACTTACAAATATTCTTAGTTTATTGTACCACGAGGAAGCACATAGCTCTACACAATAATTCCATGTCAGTACTGTAATCTGCAGCTTACAATACAAACATCGAGAACATTACATAGTCACTACGTTATAACCTCATGGACTAGGTTTTCTAACATCTTATCTTTTTCGAATCCACTAATATCCTAAATCGATTCTGATTACAATATCCCTTGACAATTACTAACAGTAACATCTTTGCCCTCATCTAGAGCAATTCTATTGCTGTAACTTACTTTTAAGTCCTCTTGCCATACATTAAGTAGGCTCACCAATTAGCTTTATAATTTATGGTGTTTTAGAAAATACTTTTAGCTAACAATTCTTCCAAAATTAATGTCAATCATACTTATTATTATAGTTTTTATCCTAAAAGACTAGTCACTAATGCATCAAAATTCATTCCCATATAAAGGAATAGCAACAGAACATATAGTTCTAACACTAACATACAACTAAGTAGTGCTGGGATCAAATAATAACTAATTGTTTCTTTCAAAAATTAAGAACTTACCAGCAGCTACATCCGAAGTTTCTGCTATTTCTCCTTGGTGCACAGTGGATGCTCTGACTAATGCGCTACTATATTCGGGTTGATTCACTATGTTATGGTTGTGAGGAGTACCAACTATATTTCTATCTCGACCTTTACTGACTGTCTGTGAACTTTGGAGAGCAAATCGAGGTGGTCTAGTACAATCTCTAACAAAGTGTCCAAGCTTTCCATAATTGTAGCAGGCTCCAGAGGCCTTACGACAAATACCTCCATGTAGCTTACCACAAACATGGCAGAAACGGGCAGAATAGGAACTTCTGCTTGTTCGACGACTAGATCTTGGTGTTCTCTGCCCTGATGATCCGCCTCTGTCATATCCTTGAGCTCGGGTTCCTCAAATTCTTTTCTCTTCCCCAAATTACTGTTCGAGCTCTAACCCATATGTTTCTCCCTCTTATCCATTTCATGTTGCCCTTGTGGGGGTTGGGTTTGTGCTTGAGCTTGAACTGACAGAGTATCAGCCATTTGTTGAAAGAAAGTGGTCATTTGCTAGGCCATTTGTGCAGTAATTTATACCGGTAAAACTGGTACAGTCGGGCCTTCGACACTCTGAGGAGCTGGGGCCCCAACTTGTACTTCTGCCATCACGGACTGTTCTATTGTCTCATTCTTCTCTTCCATATCTTTTCACAAGATTTTCTATTCTTGTACAACCTACATAAGGAGATTCCTCTCCATTAGTTCATATTTATGATGTAAATACACTATATATTTCAAACATTTGAGCAGTTATAGTTACCGACAAAAAGATTTCAAATTCGCAGTTTGAAATTTACTTTAAAACCATTGCTCTGATATCACAAAACATGTCACACCCTACTCCCCTATAAGATGTAACATGATCCCATAGTACACCTAACGAATTACCGTACTTCGCCTACTGATAACCCATTAGATATACTACAAGGGATTTTAAAACAATTTTTCGTACAATTTAAATCATCGATTAAAATCTGGTGTTATAAAATTTTTTTCAAAATTTCGGCAAGGTGCCGACTGTATTTTGAGAAAACAGTTTTTCAATCCTGCAAAAGAAAATGCTCCCAATATGTTTTCTCAAATACAACTCCAATAACTTCATTTCAATTCACAATTCAAATCTCAATAAACAATCCATTCATTTTCAAACTAATCTCATCATAAATAAACATTTCATTGATTACAAGACTCAAAATTTATATTAAAAAACTATTCAAGTAAATGAAATCTCAAATTTACATTTACCATAATTTACATTTAATTATATACCAAAATGTTTTAGAAGAGTTTTTATACAGCTGCTCCAATAATTTACATACATATTATTATATACATACATCAAAATCCGTGTACGTGGTTATACCTGGAGCTGATCTGAATGTCTCTTCAAAGAAGTTTACTTAATTGCTCTATTCTTTTTTCACCTGTGATAGCATACAAAGCTATCGCTGATTGGTGAACTCAGTGGTGCACAACTATAATTTAAAACATAATACAATATATATTGACAAAATTTACAGCAAATAATTTAGAAATCTGAATGCTCATCAAATTCCAAAACTCAAAATATTCATTGCCAATAATGTAAATCATTTGTATAGAATGACTTTGGTCATGAAGTTCAATTTATCAAATCATAACTAACCATTTAGGTAATTCCAACAAAATCAATTATACATAAATCATAATTGAAATCACAATTCTTTACTATTCAAAAACATTCTAGATCTCAAAAACTATTATGTATCTCATAAACCATTATGTATCTAAAAAATCATTATGTATCTCAAAAACCATTATGTATCTCAAAAACCATTATGTATCTCACTAACTATGCAAGACTAATCCGAAAGGGCCATCTTCGGGGTGATTCTAACTCCCTATGGTCGGGGAGGTAGAATCGGATTCTAACTCCCTAAGGTCAGGGAGGTCGAATCATCGTGCACAGTACACATCACAATAATGAATATTCCGAAAGGGCCATAACAAATGAGAACTTATATCTAACCTCTAATAAGAGGAGAATCTAAGCCTGTGCACGTACCATGGTAATCAAAACACAACTCACTCCATTGTCTTCTCAACAAATGAGAGAGACAGGTAATAACCTAGTCAAGCATCTATAGTGAGATATAAAACAATATCACAATCCTTTTAGTGAGCATAAATCATAATACAATTCGATTCAAAGTCAATTCCAATATCAAATAATTTTTATGCTCATCATAATTGAAATCATAAATTTGCATTTTTTTCCATGCAAATTGCCCATCACAATTCAAAACGTGTTCTATCACAATTTTCCAAAACATAATTTATTCAATCCACAACAATGCTCAATACTTGTGGAAATACCATTTCACAAAGCTAAATTCATACATACTATAACGATTTCAATAATCATTGAATTAAATCAAGTACATGATAAACATAAACATAATTCATAAGGAAAATATTTCATTTAATCATATGAAATATTCAGAATAAAATCACTTAAAAACTAGTTGTGCACAAACCTCTGATAACTATCTCTTGGCTTTGACTCGATGTTTCCTTCCCTTCCCCTGAGTCTTTGCTAACTGAAAAACACAATTTGAAGTGTTTCAGTACTCATTTAAACTGTCTCTAACGATAATGCTTAATAATTAATTCATTGAGTTCTTTTATTTCCTTAGTCAACCTAAGATGTCGACCCTCGATGCATTCTAGGTGAATTAGGCTTTAATGTTACCAATATGTCACATTTGCAGCCTTTTAGGGTTGGTACATGTTACCCAATTCATTTCCATGTATATTGCATTTTATTGCAATTTGTCGAATCCTGGTATACTAATTTGACCTAGTCGGATGACCTAGTTCCCTCAGTTTTCAAGTTTCGGTCAAAACTACAAACTTGTAGATCTATGTCTTATTGCATACGGGGAAAAATTTCAGGTCATTCTGAGCTATGTAGACCAAGTTATGATCATTTTACTATTGCTGATCAAAATGCATCAAAATTGGTTACTTTAGGTCATTTTAGGTCACTTTTGATTCGGCCAGTTTTTGGACCCAAACTTGTGTAAGCTATTTGACTTCCTTATAATCATTTATGAGCTTTGGTGTCTTCATAAGACTTGTAGATATATGTCTCAACTATTCATGGTAAAACTTTCAAGTCAATTGGACCTGTTTTGAGTGAGTCATGGCCGAAAGACTAGCTGCTGCCCAAATAGTCAATTTTCAGGCCTTAAATGCAGTAATCCGGATTTGGTCTTTTCTCAAGTTACCTTCCAAGAAGAATTTTGGTAAGTTTCCTTCATGAAAGTTGGCACTTTTTGTGCCTAGTTTCACCTCCAATTGGTCTCATACCAATTGAAGCCTCACACTTAAGGTTATAGGCCAAAATACACACTGCCCTATTGCAACACTCTTCATCACATACCAAATACACTTTTAACACTTACCAAGTTACACATTCATGCCATTTCTGGTTTGTACTATAACCTAAACACATTTCACAACACATTTTTGGTTATTTAGGCAGCTTATAACCACACTCAATATGCACATTTTAGTCCAGAATTTACCAAGTCCAATTTACAACAATTTAATCACATTACCTATCTCATTTACATATGCAACCTCACACCTTCATACACATGTACAAGCTGCCATAACAAGCTCCATAATTCAACCACATAATTTCATAAACCAAACCATGAAATACATATTTTGGGTTCACACTTCAAGTTGCCGAATTGTAGTCTTCATCAATTAGCTTTCCAAGCTTCCAAAGTTAAGGGTACATTCACATATACATCTAATATACATCACCCAATTTATTCCTACACGCATAAACACTTAATTAACACTTTAATCTACCATTTACAAGCAAGGATAAACTGTTCTTAAGGAGTTTCCATGGCTGCCAAAAATATACATCTCCCTTCAAACATCAAACTCCAAAATTCTTTTCACAATTCAACTACCCATAACACCCAGACAAACTTTAATGAAACAATAATAAATAACACATACTTACCACTTTGGAAACTCTTCAAAACTTCACCAAAACTTGATCCTCTTGTTGCGTATCTACTGCTTAAGGTGTATGGACAACTTTTAGTGAAGGGACTTACAAAAAGTTATAGCTTGAAACTGATGAAATGGGAGCATGTATCATTGCCGGCATGGAGGATTTGAAGAACCTTGAATCGGCCATGGATGAGTGAATGAAGCAATGAAATGTTGAAGTGGTGATTGCTGTCCTCTTATGGGTGTTTATACCCCACTATCATTTTAATATTCAATATAATATTTAAACTTTATTATTTTTAATTACATCCCCCATATTTCCTTTATTTACACTTCATATTTGATTTCTTATTTTCATGAGATTTTAAAATTTAATACCACTTATTTTTAATGGATATTTAGGTCAAAAGCCAACTATAGATGTCAAATGATCGAAATGCCCCTCTTCGGGTCAAATTTAGACTTTTTCGGTGCTACCGATTTACTCCTTGTGCCACCAATTTCTTTAATTTTTGTTTCCCGTTTAAACTGACTTACTAATTTTTTTCTTAGACATTTCCCAAGTGTAATATCATTTATTTTCAATGGATATTTAGGTGAAAAGACAACTCGGGGTATCAAATGACCACAATGCCCTTGTTCGGGTTCCATTCCCGTTTTTTCGGTAACACTGAGTTTTATCGTTTTCTCGATTTCTCACTTTTCTTTGTACTAATTAATTAATTTTTCTTTGATATTTCTAATGATATTTATACTTCAATAGAAATTTATTTAAGTCCTAAAAATAATTCCCAGGGTTCCTCACGGTCTAGGGCTAGTCAACGGTCCACGCCGCAACTTCTAGGTGCAGTCACCCATCGCTAAGGTTCTCGGCTCGTTTAACTTGGTTACATTTCATTTTTATTATTTTTTCTTTGTTTTTCTTGTATTTCATTATTCTATGTCTCCTCACTAATATTTAAATATAGTTCTAGGCATTTTAGCTATCTGGATAGACACTGTCATCCGAACAGTAGAACGCACTACCGAACATAGGGGTGTTACATTCATCAGGTTCAAGTTTATATTTTATCACTTTGAACAGGTTGAATTCCACTTCTTCATCTCCTACCTTGAGAGTTAACTGCCCATTCTTAACATCTATGATAGCTCCGACAGTTGCTAAGAAAGGTCTTCCCAGGATGATAGGAATTTGGACATCCTCTTCCATTTCTAGGACAACAAAATCAATAGGAATGGAGAATTTTCCTAACTTGGTGGGGATGTTTTCTAGGATGCCAATTGGGTACTTGACAGACCAATTAGCCAATTACAATGAAATTGTTGTGGGTTTGAGCTCTTCTACATCCCGCTTTTGACATATTGATAAAGGCATCAAACTCACACTTGCACCTAGATCACAAAGTGCCTTGTCTATATTTATGTTACCAATAAGAAAAGTGCTTCTATGAAAGAAATGTTAATGTAGAGTTTCTATAAAACTTCTAAACACTTTCCAAACTACTTATCTAATTTAGCCTTCTGAAATCTCTGGGGAAAATACAAAGGAGGTTAATATGGCTCTGGTAACTTCTTTTTCTTCTTTGTTTCCTCTTCCTATTCCTTTTTAGCTTTTTCCTCCTTCTCCTCTCTTTAGTTATCAAATTCATCAGAGGTTTTCTCAGTTGATTTTTTCTTTGATTGTTATTCTTCTAACGTTCTGCTGCTCCTCAAGGTAACTGCCTTATAGTGCTCTTTGGTGTTCATCTCTAGTTGACTTAGTAGTTTACCAGTAGCCTTGCTTGAAGAACTTGCCTGCTGAGCAATTTGGTTTTCAAGCATCTTATTGTGGGTGGCTAGTTGGTCCATTCTGGAAGCTAACTGCTTTATCATTTCATTATGCTGTTGTTGGGCTGCTAAGAAGCCTTCCATCATGGATTCCATAATCAACCTTGATTCAAGCTATTTTGGTTGAGGAGGTGGTGGTTGTTGCTGCATTAGGTTTTGTCCTCTGTTTTGAAAACCTAGGGGTGCTGGCGGTCTATACCCTTGCCTCTTGTTCATGGGTTGATTCTGCGAGTTAGATCATGAGAAGTTAGGGTGGTTTCTCCATCCAGGGTTGTAGGTGTTTGAATATAGATTGTTGAGCTGCCTCTGGTTGAAGTTTCCTCAATTATTCACATAGTTTAGCTGTTCTATAGAGGGTTTATTGAAGTTGTTGCATTCTAAAGTCACACACCCTCCTCCATAGTTGTCGTAGTGTTGGTTGCTCATCCCTATAGCATTGGCTTGCATTCTGCCAACCCTTTTAGTGAGCTGGTCAAACTAAGCATTTATCATGCTTAGGGCATCTAATTCCATGATCCTTGCTAGTCTTCTTGTATCTCCCCCTTAATTCGACCACTCATAGTTGTGATAAGCAACCCTCTCCAGAAGTTCGAGGGCTTCTCCTACTATTTTCTCCATCAAATCTCCTTCCGCTGCTAAATCTACTGCGCTCATTGCAGAGGGCAATAACCCATTATAAAAATTATGAACTAGGAGCCAATCTTCTATGCCATGGTGTGGACATTCCCTTTATAAGTCTTGATATAACACCCCTATGTTCGATAGTACGTCCTACTGTTCCGACGACTAATGCCTACCCTGGAAAGTCAGAATGCTTGGAACTACACTGTCATGACAGTGAGGAAGTATAAAATAATGAAATATGTGATGAGAAAAATTAAGGAAAAATAAAAGAGATAAAATGTGACTAAGTTAAATGAGCCGAACTCATAGCGATGGGTGACGGCACCGAGAAGTTATAGCAAGGACCGTTGACTAGCCCTGGACCGCGGGGAACCCAGGAAAATATTTTTGAGATAAAATTAAAGGTCTACTGAGGTATAATTGACATTGGAAATGTCAAAGAAAAATTAGTAAGTCAGTACAAATAAAAATGAAAATTTAAGAAAATCGGCAAGATAATGATTAAATCGGTGTTACCGAAAAAGTCTGAATTTGACCCGAAAAGGGGCATTTTGGTCATTTGACACCTAGAGTTGACTTTTGACCTAAATTTTCATGAAAAATAAGTGGTATTATATTTTGAAAATTTAATGAAAAATGAAATTCAAGATAACATGTAATTTAAGGGAATTAGAGGACATAATTGCAATTAAAGGAAATTTTAAATTAATCAAATTTTTAATTGTGATTAGTGGGGCATTAGTGGAGTATATAAGGACCACTAGGATAGATTTTTCCACTAAAAGATTCATCATCTTCTTCATTCTTTTTCTTTGCCGAATGCGATTTTCCTCCAAGCTTCCTCCATGGCCATTCATGCATAAGCTAAAATCTACCATGATTCAAGCCATATTTCTTCAAACTCCCTTCATTAAAAGTGGTCCTCACACCATGGGCAGTATGTGGCAGCAAAAAAAAGAGGAAATTCCATGCATTTGTGGAGCTCAAGTTGAGGTTAGTGCTTAATCCCCATTTTCTTTCATTAGATCCTGTTTTGAGCTTTGGGTGAGTTGATTTGTGAAGAAATTGAATAAATTAATGTATATTTGGTGAGCCCTTCATTTTGGCAGCCAAGAAATTCATGGGATTTTGATGAGTTTAAATGATGTAGATGAGTTTAAAGATGATGTTTGATATGGATATATGTATGGGAAATGATAGGAATTGAATTGATTGAAATTGAGAAATTTAAATTATGGTTTGAAACAATTTGAAGTAGATATGTTCAATGGGGTAATTCGGAAACTTTAAAGTGTGGTTAGAAATGTGTTGTTTCATGGTTTGATTTATTGAATTATGCTAGTTATGGTGTCAGCTTGCATAAGTGTATAATAGTTTGGAATTGGATATGTAAATGGGTTATGTTCATGTGGTTAAATTGTGTAAATGGACTTTGGAAATATTTTGTGTTATAGTGTGTATATTGAGAATGGTTACAAGCTGTCCAAAATGACCAAAATGTATTATTAAGTAAGTCAATGATATGGGACAAATCGGAATTGGCATGGAAGAGTTAGCTTGGTAAGTATAGAATGTGTAATTGATAAGTAATGAAGAATATGTAGTAGGGCACTGTATGTTTTTGCTTAGAACCTTAAGTGTGTGACTCCAAATGGTATGAGACCAATTGGAGGTGAAAATAGGCACAAAATGTGCCAACTTTCATGAAGGAAGCTTACTGAAATTCTACCTAGAAGGTGACTTGAAAAATGACCAAATCTTGATTAGTGACTTGAAAGCCTGATAATTGACTATTTGGGCAGCAGTTAGTGTTTTGACCATAACCTACTCAAAATAGGTCCAATTGACCTGAAATGTTTACAATGAATAGTTTAGACATAGATGTAAAATTCTTATGAAGACACCAAAGCCCAGAAATTGCCAGAACCGGGCCAAATAGCTTACACAAGTTCAGGTACCGAAACTGGCTGAACCAAAAATGACCTAAAAATGACCTAAGCTTACCATTTTAGTGCATTCTGTCCAGCATTGGTAAATTGACCATATCTTGGTCTACACAACTCAGAATGATCTGAAATTTTGCTCCTTGTGCAATAAGACATAGACATACAAGTTTGTAGTTTGGACCAAAACCCAAAAACCGAGGAAACTAGGTCATCCGGCTAGGTCAAAATAGTACACCGAAATCCAATAAATTGCAATAAAATGTAATACACTTGCAAATGAATTTGATAACCTATGCCAACACTAAAGGGCTATAAAATGTGACATATTGGTAACATTAAACCTAATTCACATAAAGTGCATTAAGGGTCAACATTATAAGTTGACTAATGAAATGAATTGAAGGGAATAGTACCAAGAAAATTTAGATATTGGATTTTATGGTTGGAAACAAATTCATTGAGTACTGAAACACTTTAAATTGTGTGTTTCAGCTGAAAAGGATATTGGGAAGCATAAGGAACATTGAGTCAAGGCCTAGGAGCGACTCAAATCAGGTTTGTGCACAACTAGTTTTAACTAATTTTGTTCTGAATATTTCATATGATTAAATGATATATTTTTCTTATGTATTGTGTGTAACAAGCATTGGATTTAATTCAATGATTGTTGAAATTGTTGTAGTATGTATGAATTTAGCTTTTTGAAATGGTATTTCCATAAGTATTAAGCATTGTTGTGAATTGTATAAATTATGTTTTGGAAAATTGTGATTGAACATGTTCTGAATTGTGATGGGCAATTTGCATGGAAAAATGCAAATTTATGATTTGAATTGTGATGAGCATAAAAATTATTGGATATTGGAATTGACTTTGAATCGAATTGTATTGTGATTTATGCTCACTAAAAGGATTGTGATATTGTTTTATATCTCACTATAGATGCTTGACTAGGTTATTACCCATCTCTCTCATTTGTAGAGAGGACAATGGAGTTAGTTGTGTTTTGATTACCATGGTACGTGCACAGGCTTAGATTCTCCTCTTATTAGAGGTTACATCTAAGTTTTTTTATGTTATGGCCCTTTCGGAAGATTCATTATTGTGATGTCTACTGTGCATGATGATACGACCTCCCCGACCATAGGGAGTTAGAATCGCCTTGAAGATGGCCCTTTCGGATTAGTCTTGCATAGTTAGTGAGATAAAGAATGGCTTTTGAGATAAATAAAGAATGGTTTTTGAATAGTAAAGAATTGTGATTTCAATTATGATTTATGTATAATTGATTTTATTGGAATTAATCTTTATTTCCAATAAATTGTTGGAATTACCTTAAATGGTTAGTTATGATTTGATAAATTGAATTTCGTGATCAAAGTCATTTTATACAAATGGTTTACATTATTGGCAATGAATATTTTGAATTTTGGAATTTGATGAGTATTCAGATTTCCAAATTATTTGTTGTAAGTTTTGTTAATGTATATTGTACTATGTTTTAAATTATAGTTGTGCACCACTGAGTTCACCACTCAGTGATAGCTTTGTATGTTGTCGCAGGTGAAAAGAGCATAGAGAAATTGAGTAAGCTTCTTTGAAGACACATTCGGATCAGCTTCAGGTTTACCCATGTACACAGGTTTTGATGTATGCATGTAATAACATGTATGTAAATTATTTGAACAGTTACATAAAAACTCTTGTAAATTATTTTGGTATGTAATTAAATGTAAATTATTGTGATATAAATGTTGAGTCTTGTAATCAATAAAATGTTCTTTATGATGAGATTGGTTTGAAAATGAATTGATTTGATCATTGAGATTTGAATTGTGAGTTGAAATGAAGTTATTGGAGTTGTATTTGAGAAAACATATTGAGAGTGTTTTCCTTTTCAGGTTTGAAGAATTATTTTCTCAAAACACATTCGGCACTTTGCCGAAATTTTGAAAAAAATTTTATAACACCAGATTTTAATTGATGATTTAAATTTCACGAAAATTGTTTTAAAATCCCTTGTAGTATATCTAATGGGTTATCAGTAGGCGAAGTACGGTAATTCATTAGGTGTACTACGGGATCATGTTTCATCTTACGGGGGAGTAGGGTGTGACATGTTTACTGGTATTAGAGCAATGGTTTTAAAGTAAATTTCGAACTGTGAATTTGAAATCTTTTTGTCGGTAACTACAACTGCTCAAAAGTTTGATACATATAGTGCATTTACATCATAAATATTACTTAATAGAGAGAAATCTCCTTGTGTTAGTTGTACAGGAAATAGAAAATTCTGTGAAAAGGTATGGAAGAGAAGAATGAGACAATAGAATAGTCTGTGATGGCAGAAGTACAAGTTGAGGCCCCAGCTACACAAAGTTTCGAAGGCCCGACTGTACCAATTTTATCAGTACAAATTACAATACAAATGGCCCAGCAAATGGCCACTTTCTTTGAACAAATGGCTGATACTCTGTCAGCTCAAGCTCAAGCACAAACCCAACCCCCGCAAGCACAGTATGAAATAGAGAAGAGGGAGAAACCTATAGATCAGAGCTCGAACAGTAATTTTGGGAAGAGAAAAGAATTTCAGGAACCCCGAGCTCTGGGATATGGCAGAGGCGGATCATCAGGGCAGAGAACACTAAGATCTAGTTGTCGAATAACCAGAAGTTCCTATTTTGCCCGTTTCTGCCATGTTTATCATAAGATACATGGAGGTATTTGTCGTAAGGCCTCTGGAGCCTGCTACAATTGTGGAAAGCTTGGACACTTTGTTAGAAATTGTACTAGAGTACCTCGATCTGCTCTCGAAAATTCACAGATAGTCAGTAGAGGTTGAGATAGAAATAGAGTTAGTACTCTTCACAACCATAGCACAGTGAATCAACCCGAACATAGTAGCGCATTAGTTAGAGTGTCCACTATGCACCAAGGGGAAAGAAGAGAAACTTCAGATGTAGCTGCTGGTAAATACTTAAAAAAAAAATTTATTATTTGATCCCAGCGCTACTTTGTTGTATGTTAGTGTTAGAACTATATGTTATGTTGTTATTCCTTTACATGGGAATAAATTTTGATGTAGTAGTGATTAGTCCTTTAAGATGAGGAATGTGATAATAAGTGAAATTAGTTCTGGAAGAGTTTATTAGCGAAAAGTATTTTCTAACACACCATAAATTATGAAGTTGAACGGTAAGCCTACTTAATATAAGGCAAGAGGACGTACAAGTAAATTATAGTAATAGAATTGCTCTAGATGAGGGCAAGAATGTTATTGTTAGTAATTGTTAATGGATATTGTAGTCATAATAAGATTCGAATATCAGTAAATTCGAAAAGGATAAAATATAGGAAAGTTTGATGTATGGGAATGCATCGTAGTAACTATGCAATGTTCTTGATGTTTATACTGTAAGCTGCAGATTACAGTATTGACTTGAGATTATTGTGTAGAGCTACGTACTACTCGATAGCACACCAAGATGAGAATAGTTGCCAATGGCATCTGTATTGGTATAGTTATGTTAGGACAAAATTTTATTGTTAGAAATGAGTTTGGAAATCCTATTTAGGGATTTAAAACTCAAAAGTTAGAATATTGAAAGGTTATAGTTTAGTACAAAAGGAAGTAAGTTATAGAATATTAATAGATAAAAAGAGTTGTGGAAGTAAAAATTTGAATAGTTGGTTCAAATATAACAAAGAAATGTTGCGAATGTGAGTATGATTGTTGACTAGAATGGTCAAAGGACCCATGATTAGATAAGTAATTCTAATACGACCATAATAGTCATTCAAGAATGGAACATGAATCGAAATATTAGACAGAACGATAGTAAGAAAAGATTAGTGTTGTATAAATAAAGTAAATATTATATTAGATTGTTAAAAGTTTTACACAAATTCAGAGGAAAGAAGATTATACGATCATATAGGAAGGAGGAAATAAACGTGTGAATATTGTAAGATGGCTATTGGGTAAAATTTCGCAGACGAAATTTATTTTAGGGGGGGGTGGGTGGAGAATTATAACACCCTTATGTTCAGTAGTACGTCCTACTGTTCCGACAGCTAATGCTTACCCCAGAAAGTTAGAATGTCTGAAACTACTCTGTAATGACAATGAGGAAGTATAAAATAATGAAATATGTGATGAGAAAAATTAAGGAAAAAAAAAAAGATAAAATGTGTCTAAGTTAAATGGGCCGAACTTGTAGCGATGGGTGATCGCACCGGGAAGTTACGGCAAGGATCGTTGACTAGCCCTGGACTGCGGGGAACCTAGGAAAATATTTTCAGGACAAAATTAAAGATCTACTGAGGTGTAATTGACATTGGAAATATCAAAGAAAAATTAGTAAGTCAGTACAAATAAAAACGAAAATTTAAGAAAATCAGCAGGACAAGGATTAAATCGGTGTTACCGAAAAAGTCTGAATTTGACCCGAAGAGGGGCATCTTGGTCATTTGACACCTAGAGTTGACTTTTGACCTAAATGTCCATGAAAAATAAGTGATTCTATATTTTGAAAATCTAATGAAAAATGAAATTCAAGATAACATGTAATTTAAGGAAATTGGAGGGCATAATTACAATTAAAGGAAATTTTAAATTAATCAAATTTTTAATTGTGATTAGTGGGGCATTAGTGGAGTATATAAGGACCACTAGGACAGATTTTTCCACTAAGAGATTCATCTTCTTCTTCATTCTTTTTCTTTGCCGAATGTGATTTTCCTCCAAGCTTCCTCCATGGCCATTCATGCATAAGCTCAAATCTACCATGATTCAAGCCATATTTCTTCAAATTCCCTTCATTAAAAGTGGTCCTCACACCATGGGCAGTATGTGGGCAGCAAAAAAAAGAGGAAATTCCATAGATTTGTGAATCTCAAGTAGAGGTTAGTGCTTAATATCCCCATTTTCTTTCATTAGATCTTGTTTTGAGCTTTGGGTGAGTTGATTTGTGAAGAAATTGAATAAATTAATGTATATTTGGTGAGCCCTTCATCTCAGCAACCAAGAAATTCATGGGATTTTGATGTGTTTAAATGATGTAGATGAGTTTAAAGATGATGTTTGATATGGATATATGTATGGGAAGTGATAGGAATTGAAATTGAGAAATTTAAATTATGGTTTGAAACAATTTGAAGGAGATATGTTCAATGGGGTAATTCGGAAACTTTAAAGTGTGATTAGAAATGTGTTGTTTCATGGTTTGGTTTATTGAATTATGTTTGTTATGGTGGCAGCTTGTATAAGTGTATAATAGTTTTGAATTGGATATGTAAATGGGGTATGTTCATGTGATTAAATTGTGTAAATGGACTTTGGAAAAATTCTGTGTTATAGTGTGTATATTGAGAATGGTTACAAGCTATCCAAAATGACCAAAATGTGTTGTTAAGTATGTCAATGGTATGGTACAAACCAGAATTGACATGGAAGAGTTAGCTTGGTAAGTATAGAATGTGTAATTGGTAAGTGATGAAAAATGTGTAGTAGGGCAGTATATGTTTTAGCTTAGAACCTTAAGTGTGTGACTCCAATTGGTATGAGACTAATTGGAGGTGAAACTAGGCACAAAATGTGCCAACTTTCATGGAGGAAGCTTACCTAAATTCGGCCTAGAAGGTGACTTGAAAAATAACCAAATCCGGATTAGTGACTTGAATGCCTGAAAATTGACCATTTGGGCAACAGTTAGTTTTTTGACCATAACTTACTCAAAACAGGTCCAATTGACTTGAAATTTTTATCATGAATAGTTCAGACATAGATCTACAATTCTTCTGGAGACAGCAAAGCCCATAAATGGCTAGAACCAAGCCAAATAGCTTGCACAAGTTCAGGTACCAAAACTGGTCAAACCAAAAATTACCTAAAAATGACCTAAGCCTGCCATTTTAGTGCATTTTGTCTAGCATTGGTAAATTGACCATATCTTGGTCTACACAACTCAGAATGGCCTAAAATTTTGGTCCGTGTGCAATAAGACATAGACCTAAAAGTTTGTAGTTTGGATCGAAACCCAAAAACCGAGGGAACTAGGTCGTCTGGTTAGGTCAAAATAGTACACCGAAATCCGATAAATTGCAATAAAATGCAATACACTTGAAAATGAATTTGATAACCTATACCAACACTAAAGGGCTATAAAATGTGACATATAGGTAACATTAAACCTAATTCACCTAGAGTGCATCAAGGGTCAATATTATAAGTTGACTAATGAAATGAATTGAAGGGAATAGTACCATGAAAATTTAGATATGGGATTTTATGGTTGGAAACAAATTCATTGAGTACTGGAATACTTTAAATTGTGTGTCTCAGTTGAAAAGGATATTGGGAAGCATAAGGAACATTGAGTCAAGGCCTAGGAGCGACTCAAATCAGGTTTGTGCACAACTAGTTTTTAACTGATTTTGTTCTGAATATTTCATATGATTAAATGACATATTTTTCTTATGAATTGTGTTTAACAAGCATTGGATTTAATTTAATGATTATTGAAATTGTTATAGTATGTATGAATTTAGCTTTGTGAAATGGTATTTCCACAAGTTTTAAGCATTGTTGTGAATTGAATAAATTATGTTTTGGAAAATTGTGATAGAACATGTTTTGAATTGTGATGGGCAATTTGCATGGGAAAATGCAAATTTATGATTTTAATTGTGATGAGCATAAAAATTATTGGATATTGGAATTGACTTTGAATCGAATTGTATTGTGATTTATGCTCACTAAAAGGATTGTGATATTGTTTTATATCTCACTATAGATGCTTGACTAGGTTATTACCCGTCTCTCTCATTTGTTGAGAAGACAATGGAGCTAGTTGTGTTTTGATTACCATGGTACGTGCACAGGCTTAGATTCTCCTCTTATTAGAGGTTAGATCTAAGTTTTTTTATGTTATGGCCCTTTCGGAAGATTCATTTTTGTGATGTGTACTGTGCACGATGATTCGACCTCCCCGACCATAGGGAGTTAGAATCTGATTCGACCTCCCTGTCCATAGGGAGTTAGAATCAACCCGAAGATGGCCCTTTCGGATTAGTCTTGCATAGTTAGTGAGATAAAGAATGGCTTTTGAGATAAAGAATGGTTTTCGAGATAAAGAATGGTTTTTAAATAGTAATGAATTGTGATTTTAATTATGATTTATGTATAATTGATTTTGTTGGAATTAATCTTTATTTCTAATAAATTATTGGAATTACCTTAAATGGTTAGTTATGATTTGATAAATTGAATTTCATGGTTAAAGTCATTTTATACAAATGATTTATATTATTGGCAATGAATATTTTGAGTTTTTGAATTTGATGAGTATTCAGATTTCCAAATTATTTGCTTTAAATTTTATCAATGTATATTGTACTATGTTTTAAATTATAGTTGTGCACCACTGAGTTCACCACTCAGCGATAGCTTTGTATGTTGTCGCAGGTGAAAAGAGCATAGAGCAATTGAGTAAGCTTATTTGAAGACACTTTCAGATCAGCTCCAGGTTTACCCATGTACACAGGTTTTGATGTATGCATGCAATAATATGTGTATAAATTATTTGTACAGTTGTATAAAAACTCTTGTAAACTATTTTGGTATGTAATTAGATGTAAATTATTGTGAAATGAATGTTGAGTCTTGTAATCAATGAAATGTTCTTTATGATGAGATTGGTTTGAAAATGAATTGATTTGATTATTGTGATTTGAATTGTGAGTTAAAATGAAGTTATTGGAGTTGTATTTGAGAAAACATATTGAGAGTGTTTTCCTTTTAAGGTTTGAAGAACTGTTTTCCCAAAACACAGTCAGCACTTTGCTGAAATTTTAAAAAAAAATTTTATAACACCAGATTTTAATCGACGATTTAAATTTCACGAAAATTGTTTTAAAATCCCTTGTAGTATATCTAATGAGTTATCGGTAGGCGAAGTACGGTAATTCATTAGGTGTACTACGGGATCATGTTACATCTTACAGGGGAGTAGGGTGTGACACTTGATATCTCTCCCATACGTCATAGAGTGATTCACTTTCCTTTTGCCTAAAGGTGTTGAGTTCAACCATCAATTTTGCAATCTTTGCAGGTGGAAAATACCTTGCTAGAAAAACTTGCGAGAGGTCTTCCCAAGTGGCGAATGTTCCAACTGGTTGAGAGAGTAGCCATTTCCTTGCTTTATCTCGAAGGGAGAATGGGAATACTCTGAGTTTTATAGCTTGATCAAATACTCCATTTATTTTGAATGTAACACATAGGGTAAGAAAGCATTGGAGGTAGCAGTGCGGATCTTCTATAGGTGAACCTCCAAACTAAGTCTGCTGAATCATCTAGAGCCATGCCGATTTGAGTTCAAAATTGTTGGCTTCCACTGTGGGTCTTGTAACGCTGGGCTAGACTCCTGGGATAGATGGAGCTCCGTAGTCCCTCAAGGGTCTTGGCCAGTTATTGTTGTTAGCCATGACTAGAGTTTCTAAAACTTCTTGATCTTGTTCTTGGTATCTCTTTTCTCTCCTGATAGTTCTTAGAGTCCTATCTATCTCGGGATCTAAGTCCAAAACCTCTTCCTCCGATTTTATTCTTGTCATGTACCAAACCAAGTACTTGAGAGAAAGTAAAAGAATAAAAACAAATTAAATAAATTTAAATGGTAAATGTAAATGCCTAAATCAGCTAAATTACCTATCGCCTAATATTACTAGAAATAAATTCCCCGACAATGGCGCTAAAAACTGGTTTGCTGGTTTTACAAACTTACAAGTGCGTGGATTACTAATAAGTAATAAAGTAGTGAGTAGAGTATCATCCCACAAGGAATTTAATTAACAAGTACTAAACTACATAGCAATTATGACTGTCTATGCTACCGAATATAATAGGAGAGTGAATCTAATTTATCTTGAGTGCTAAAAACTAGGAGAACAATGAACTTAAAATGAAACAATCTATCAAAACAATTCCAGAATTAAGATTGCACACTTTAACCTTATTATGGATTTAATCTTGTCTATTCATTGGATTGACGATTGTTGCTTTGATGGAAATTAATCCTAAGGTATCCTAAGTCCTCTCTCAAGGCACCTAGGGTGTGTTTTAATTAAAGCTAAACCCTACTTTCATTGGTGATTAGTCCTAATAAAAACCCTTTAAGATCTATGATTAATTATGGAATTCCACAAGGAATTTTAGACTATCTCTCGGTTAGATTTCCTAAGTTTAATACTCCGACTTTCCAATACTAACCTTCACCTTTTAGCTCTTCAATTAGTATCTTATGTCATGTCTAAGTGAGTACCGGCACATAGCATACATTAAGAGCATAGAAACTCATAATGCCCGTACCTAGTATGGAAAGTAGTCTTCAGAATATTCATTTCCTTGATCCTCAACTGTGATATCCAGACTTTAAGTCTATCTTAGAGAAACAACTAGCTCCTGCTAGCTGATCAAATAGTCATCAATATGAGGTAATGGGTACTTTTTCTTCATGGTTACTCTATTCAACTATCTTTAGTCGATGCACAGTCTTAAGGATCCATCTTTCTTCTTCACAAACAATATTAGAGCACCCCACGGACAGTAACTTGGTCTGATGAATCACTTAAACACTAAATCTTATAGTTGTTCCTTTAACTCATTTAACTCTACAACGGCCATCTTATAAGGAGGGATAGATATGGGATTGGTGCCAGGCACGAGATCAATTTCAAAATCTATCTTCCTCTTAGGTGGCAACCCAGGTAATTCCTCTGGAAAAGTATGTAGAAACTCTTTTAAAATAGGAACTGATATTGATCCACTTTTATTCTCTATTACCTCTTTAACATGTACTATAAACCCTCTGCACCCTTATGGAGCATCTTCCCAGCTTGCATGGATGAGATCATACCTTTTATAGGTGCTACTAATCTCCTTGGAAAACTGTAACTAACCTAGTCTTGTAAACTCTAATGTCTTACTTTTACAGTTTAGGGTAGCATATGAGAGCTAATCCATTCCTAGAATGGCATCAAAATCTAGCAATTTTAAAACTACTATGTTAGCTATAAAACACTTGTCTTCAACTATCATTGGATAAGCATAATAGATCATTCTTGCTACTGAAGGGCCACACTTGGGTCCATGAACAAGCAACAGACATTCTAAACTTAAGACTACCATTCCTAATCTTATGACTATATTAAGGTTAACAAAAGAGTGTGATGCACCCAGATTAATCAAAGTATGCATATTGAAACTTCCTATGCAAAGATTACTTGACACCACAGTGTTGGAGGTATTGGCTTCTTGTGAAGGAGCGGAAGCATGATAATTGGTGCATTGGAGCATTGAATTTCAAAATTTTTCTTCTAGGGTTTCATGCATCATCTCACATATCTTATATGCCTAATTAATTTCAATGCTCAATTGCATATTAAAACACTTTTAATATGTATTAGGATCTTCATTTGCATTTAAGATTGTGAATTAACAAATTAAATCAATTAAACCCTAATTTGAAAAAGGAATTTGGGCACTAACCTCTTTGATGCACTATAGATGCAACTGACACCTTTAGGAAGCTCCTAGGACCTTAAGCATTATCCCTCTAGCTTGTCCACACCAAGATCACCAATGGCAGCCCCCGATTTTGCTTCTCAAGCCTTTGCCAACCAATTATAATTTGGGGTTTTGCTTTTAGAGAGGTTATATGTGTGTATAGAACACTAGAAACAATTCCTAGCAATTTTCAAAGAAAACAAGGGATTTTTCTTTGAATTAAGTGAGAAAAGAAAAGAGGAGAGGGAGAGACCTTTGTGCCGTCACCTTTAAAGAGAGGAAGAAGAATGTTAACTTTTGTTTTTTTTTTTTTTTCTTTTCCTTTTATACTTAGGTTAAATAATCACTTAAACCATTTGCCACATGTCACCACCACATTGCATCTTATTTTTAATTGACTTGATCTCATTTAGCCAAGTGTCAAAGCTAGACTTAATCTTGCCTTTGATCATTTTGCATGATAGGAAGACAAATGGCAAGTTTATATGGTGCCATGTGTCACCATCTCATGGTGCCATATATCACCATATAAAATGACCATATTACCCTTATGTTTTAATTTTGAGTTTTCAACTCAAAATCATTCTTTCTCATCTTCTAATCAATTTATATCAAATATAAATAAATTAATTAATCTTCATTAATTAATTTCTCACAATTAAATTCATATTTAAACACTTTAAATATAAATTTAACTTTTACTATACATCCAATAACCTAGATTTGGTTTTAGGCCATGCTAGGGACTTTGCAATCTCATTGCAAACCAAACCTATTTAATTAATCAATTAAATTCTTTAATTAATCAATTAAATCATATTTTACTTGGTGATTAACTTGTGTATGTGTGTGGCTCACTAGACTCAATACTAACTAGCAATGAGATATGATATTAACTCTTAATATCATCAGAACTCTTTCTTACCATAAATGATTTATGTAAATCATTTTAGGCATCTCATAGACCATGTTTGACACCTACATAGTGTGCCATGGCCACCCAATCAGTAATAAGGAATACCTTAAATGAACCTTTAATCATATGTTAACATGCACTAGAATCTCTCTGTTACAAAATCTCAATTCGAGTTGGAGTCATAATTAATGTCAAACCCCATTTGCTATGAACATTATGTTCTCTTTTAATTCCAGTTCTTGATTAATTAGATTTTCTTGTTAGAAACTCTTTTCTGACTAAATCTGTTTGTCCTGGCTAGGAACTTGAAACATCATGAACAATTAAATGAATACAGGATTTTATCCATATTTACTTTGGGTAACGGATTCCATCTTAATCAACACCTATCTCCATATATAACTAGAAGGAGGCAACACATGCCCATATACCCATACACAGTACAAGTATGAAAGTAGTATCAAACTCGAACCACCTATATATAAGATAACTGTGTTATCTCAAGTCTAAAGATTATATGCACTGATATGATATATGACAACGCATTGACAAGAGTAAACTCCATGTGCTTGTCGCAAGCGTCACTAGTTCGGCCTACTTATCTTGTATAAGTGCCTATCATATTTGTTACGTGGCATGAGACTCACCACTGCCTCTTATTTATATATCATATAAATACCTTGGGAACAAACATGATTACAATCTTTCTGGATAAGTCATGTCCTTTATGAAGTATCCTCGATTGTGAACTAATTTATGATACTTTGTACTAGAAATACTATCACTCATATTCTTAACAACTTAATAATAGAACTTCTAACAAAATATCAATGGACCTTTTCTATTACGCATAAATACATTATATAAATGGAAAAGTGAAATTGCCTTTTATTAATAAAATATGTACAAGATACATACAAAATGATATGCTTTAGGACATACTACTAACAATCTCCCTCTAGTAGTAGAGCCATTCGTTACAATATCTTAGACCCATCTTCTCAAGATGACGGTCTAACTGAGCTTGTGACATAGGCTTCATGAATGGATCAGCTAGATTTTCAGCTGATGCTATTTTCTCCATGGCTAAATTGCCCCGCCCAACTATCTCTCTGATACTGTGGTAGCGCCTTTTTATGCGTTTGGATTTCTGGTGAGACTGGGGTACCTTAGCCTGTATGACCGCTCTATTATTGTCATAGTAGAGAGGAACTGCTGACTCAATGGAAGGAACTACTACAAGTTCTGTTATGAACTTCTTTATCCAAACAGCCTCTTTGGCAGCATCTGATGCAGCAATGTACTTGGCCTCTGTAGTGGAATCAGCAGTTGTACTCTATTTGAAACTCTTCCAACTAACTACACCTTCATTACAAATGAACACAAACCCAGAGGTAGACTTTCTATCATCGATATCTGATTGGAAATCAGAACCAGTATAACCATCTAATTGTAAGTCACCACTTCCATAAATCAAGAATAAATACTTAGTTCTTCTCAATTACATAAGGACATTCTTTACAGCTATCCAGTGTTCCAAACCTGGATTGGATTAAAACTTGCTAGTCAAACTAACTGTTAGTAATATGCCCTAGAGCATATCATTTAGTATGTATCTTGTACATATTTTTACTAATAAAAGGCATTTTCACTGTTTCATTTACATAAGATATTTACGTGTAATAGAAAAGGTCCAATGATATTTTGTTAGAAATTCTGTTCTTAAGTTGTTAAGAATATGAGTGACAGTATTTCTAGTACAAAGTATAATAAATAGGTTCACAATCGAGGATACTTCATAATAAGGGCATGACTTATCCAGAAAGATTGTATTCATGTTTGTTCCTAAGTTATTTATATGAGATATAAATAAGATGGAATGGTGAGTCTCATGCCATATGATAAACATGATAGGCACTTATAAATGTTAAGTTGGCAGAACCAGTGACACTTATGACAAGCACATGGAGTTTACTATTGTCAATGTTTTATCATAAATCATATCAGTGCATATAATCTTTAGACCTGAGATAGCACAGTTATTTTGTATATAGGTAGTTTGAGTTTGATACTACTTTCATACATGTACTCTGTATGGGTATATGGGCATGTGTTGGCTCCTACTAGTTATATATGGAGGTAGGTGTTGATCAAGATGGAATCTGTTCCTCTAAGTAAATAGAGATAAAATCCTATTTTCATTTAATTGTTCATGATGTTTCAAGTTCCTAGCCAGGATAGATAGATTTAATCAGAAAAGAGTTACTGATGAGAAAATCTTTTAATCAAAAACTGGAATTAAAAGAGAACATAATATTCTTAGCAAATGGAGTTTGACATAAACCATGACTCCAGCTTGAGTTGGGATTTTGTAACAGAGAGATTCTAGTGCATGGTAACATATGATTATAGGTTCATTTAAGGTAAACCTTATTACTAATTGGGTGGCCATGGCATGTTATGCTAGGTGTTAACCATGGTCTATGAGGTGCATAAAATGATTTAGAGAAATCATTTATGGTAAGAAAGAGTTCTGATGACATTAAGAGTTTATATCATGTCTCATTGCCAATTAGTGATGAGCCTAGTAAGTCACACATACATAAGTTATCACCTAATTAAATATGATTTAATTAATTAATTAATTAAAGAGTTTAATTGATTAATGAAATAGGTTTGGTTTGCAATTAGATTGCAAAGTCCCGAGCATGACTTGAAACCAAATCTAGATTATTGGATGTATAGTATAAGTTAAATTTATATTTAAAGTGTTTAAATATGAATTTAATTAATGATAAATTAATTAATAGAGATTAATTAATTAGTTATATTTGATATAAATTGATTAGAAGAAGAGAAATAATTATTTTGGGTTAAGAACTCAAAATTAAGACACAGGGGCATTTTGGTCATTTCACAGGGTGACATGTGGCACCATGAGATGGTGACACATGGCATTACACATAAGCTTGCTAAATGTCTTTTAATCATGTAAAATGATTAAAATTAAGATTAAATACAGGTTTGACACTTGGCACAATGTGATTGGGTCAATTAAACCTAGAACCAATCAGAGAGTGACATGTGGCAAGGGTTTAATGCGTTGACCTAGCTATATAAGTGTTGTTATGAACAAAAAAAAAAAAAAACACAACCAGCAGCTCCTCATCCTTGGTGCCGCCACCCAAGAGTCTCCCTTCTCTTCCTCTTCATCTCTCATCTATTCCAAGAGATTCGCAAGGAATCTCTTGAATTAAAAATACTAGAAATCGTTTCTAGTGTCCTATTTACATCTTTAATCTCTTAAAAGGCATAACTTGATTTTCTGAATAATGGAAAAAGCTTTAGAAGCTGTTCAAGGGCTGCCATAGGTGTTCTTGGTGTGAACAAGTTAGAGGGACAACATCTAGTGTCCTGAAGACGTATCTCAAAGGCACAAATACACTACAGTGTATCAAGAGGTTAGTGTGTTTGTTCTTGATTTAATCTAGGGTTCTAAAATTAATCTGATTAATTTTAGAATCTTAAATGGCAAATACAGATCCAAAAACATATTAAAAGAGTTTTAATATGTTGTTTATCATTGAAATCAAATAGATAAAAATAAATCTTGCATGATGCATCTGACCCTATGTGAAAATTTTTCAATTCAATGGTATAAACTTGTGTTTTTCTCGCTTCCACTCCTTCACTAACAGCATATGCGATATCTAGCCTAGAACACATCATTGCATACATCAAACTTCCAATAGCCGAAGCATATGGAATCCTGGCCATTTTATTTCTTTCTTCTGGTGTCTTTGGAGACATCTCTTTAGAAAGGTGGATACCATGTCTCACTGGTAACAATCCTCTCTTGAAATCAAGCATGTTAAACCTCTTTCACACCTTTTTTAAATATAGACTTTGGGATAAACCAATTATTCTTTTCGCTCTATCTCTATAGATGCGAATTCAAAGAATATAGGTTGCCTCCCCTAAGTCTTTCATGGACAATGTATTTGACAACCTTACCTTGACAGTTGTCAACATACTTATGTCATTACCTATCAACAGAATATCATCCACATATAAGACAAGGAAAGTGATAATACTGTCACTAACCTTCTTATATACACATGGTTCATCCACATTTTTTATAAAACCAAATGACTTAATGGCTTCATCAAAATGGATGTTCCAAATCCTCGAATCTTGTTTTAACCCATAAATGGATCGCTTTAGCTTGCATACCTTGGAACCGTCTTGGGATTCAAAATCCCTAGGTTGTTCCATGAAAATTTTTCATCAATGTATCCATTAAGAAAAGTTGTTTTAACATCCATCTGCCAAATCTCATAATCATAGTGTGCAGCTATTTCTAATAGAATCCTAATTGATTTAAGCATGGCAACAGTCGATAAAGCCTCCTCACAATCAATTCCTTGCCTTTGACGAAACCCTTTCGCTACTGGCCTTGCTTTATAGGTCTCTACCTTTCCATCAGAACCAATTTTCTTCTTGAAAACCCATTTATTCCTTGTAGGTACAATACCTTTAAGTGGATCAATAAGGTCCCAAACTTGGTTCTTATACATGGAATCAATTTCGGAGTTCAAAGCTTTAATCCATTTTGAAGAGTCTATATCTGATATAGCTTCTTCACCAGTAAGAGGATCATCTCCATGATCTATTTCTTCATGAGTAAATAACTCTTGTTCATCTTCATGAAGAAATCCATATCTCACTGGTGGGTGAGATATCCTGGTCGATCTATGTGGAATTACTATAGATGTTTCATCAATAGGTGTAGGTTGACTAGATGGATCTAAATCCATTTGATATGTTGGTTGGTCAGAATTCTCTAATTCTAACTCTATTTGCCTTACTTTGCCACCTTCTTGAACAAACTGTTGCTCAAGAAATATGGCATCTTTACTTACCACAACCTTTTGTGATTAGATAAATAAAAATAATATCCAAAACTTTCTTTTGGATATCCAACAAATTGACCCTTTTCTGATATGGTTTCAAATTTATCAGTGTTTAGCTTTTTAATGTAAGCTGGACAACCCCAAATCTTAACATGCTTAAGACTTTGTTTTCTTCCATGCCATATCTCATAAGGTGTGGGAGAAACTAATTTTGAAGGAATCCTATTCAGAATATGTAAAGCTGATTCTAATGCAAATCCCCAAAAAGGAGATTGGCATATTAGTATAGCTCATCATACTGTGTACCATATCTAATAGAGTACAATTTCTCTTTTCAAATACACCATTAAGTTGAGGCGCTCCTGTTGGAGTTAGTTGGGATATAATGCCATGCTCTTTTAAGTATTCATCAAATTCAGTACTTAAGTATTCACCTCCACGATCTGATCGAAGAGTTTTAATACTTTTCCCTATTTGATTTTCTACTTCATGGTTAAATTCTTTGAACTTTTGTAAGGAATCATGTTTGTATTTCATCAAATACAAATGCCCAAACCTTGATTTATCATAAGTAAAGGTAATAAAGTAATGAAAATTGCCTCTAGTCATTTCCTTAAATGGACCACATACATTACTATGTATCAATTCCAAAATATTTTCAGCTCTTAACCCTTGTCCAACAAAAGGTGATCTAGTCATTTTGTGTTGAAGACATGATTCACAAGTTGGAGTAGGTTTAGAACCTAATGAGGATAAAATCCCCATTTTCTCCAAATTTGTAATCCTATCTTCTGCAACATGACATAATCTTAAGTGTCAAATATATTTGAACTTGAGTTGATTTTCATCATGGCATTACATTCATTTAGATTGCTTGTATTAGATTTGCATTTAACATTATTATCTAAATAATAAAGTCCATCATGCATATAGCCCGAGCCAACATATTTATTTCTAAAATAAATATTGCAAACATTATTTGTGAACTGAAATTCATAACCATTTCTAGTCAAACTAGATATAGAAATGATGTTCTTAAAAGCATCAGGCACATGCAAAACATTATTTAAATACAAAACATATCCACACATGTGTAAAGATTTAGATCCTATGGTTAAAGCTTCAACAATTGAGCCATTGCTAACCCGGAGTCTAATATCTCATGACTGCAAGTTGCTACTATTTGCTGGTTCCTGCATATCATAAGTAATGTGAGAACTAGCACTAGTATCTAAAACCCAAGCTGTAAATGAACTATGAGTATCATCAAAATATAAATAACAAGACACAAACATACCTTCTGAAGGTGTATTCTTCTTGTCCTTCAGAGAAGCAAGATCCTTTGGGTGTTAGTAATATGCCCTAGAGCATATCATTTAGTATGTATCTTATACATGTTTTTATTAATAAAAGGCATTTCCACTTTTCCGTTTACATAAGATATTTATGTGCAATAGAAAAGGTCCATTGATATTTTGTTAGAAATTCTATTCTTAAGTTGTTAAGAATATGAGTGACAGTATTTCTAGTACAAAGTATCATAAATAGGTTCACAATCGAGGATACTTCATAATAAGAATATGACTTATCTAGAAAGATTGTATTCATGTTTGTTCCAAAGTTATTTATATGAGATATAAATAAGATGGAATGGTGAGTCTCATGCCATATAACAAACATGATAGGCACTTATAAATGATAAGTAGGCCGAACCAGTGACACTTATGACAAGCACATGGAGTTTACTCCTCTCAATGTTTTGTCATAAATCATATCAGTGCATATAATCTTTAGACTTGTGTCACACCCTACCCCTCTATAAGGCATAACATGATCCCGTAGTATACCTAATGAATTACCAACTCCGTCTACTGATAACCCATTAAATATACTACAAGGGATTTTAAAAACTTTTCTTGCTTCTTTTACAATGGTGAGCACTATTTACAGGCGTTAAAAACTTTTGTGAACTGAAGTGATAGAACTAACACATTTGAATAATTTGGAATTTCTGTAAAAATTTTGGCAGAGTGCCATCTGTATTTTGGATAAAACAGTTCTTCAGAAAACCTGTAAAAAGCACTTCAAAAGTTTTGCAAATCTCAACTCCAACATATTTCTCAACACAACATTTTTCTCAACTCAAATCCACAGTAATTTTTCAAAGACTGAGATAAAAGAAATATAATACAATTTTTACAAGCCAAAATAACTCATAATTATTTTACAACTTCAAGGTACAATTTGAATTTACAACTGCTCAAAACCAAAAACAATATGTACATACAGTGGTCATACATTACAGTACAAAATGCAAAATGTTGGTATACTCATTATACAGTAATCTCTCATTGGAGGTACTAGCGACCTGATCTGCGCCTCTATCTGTCTGTCTACTGCGGCGACAATAAAAGCTATCATTTGAGACGATGTCTCAGTGGTGCACAACATTAACCAAATACAATTTAAATCACAATTCACAAATCATATAAATAGTGGATACTTAAAACCATAGTTAATTTCAAGACAGCAATTGTCAACAAGAATTTAAACTCAATTTCTCAATATCACAATAACTCTCAATAAGTCAGATCATGGTTGAATTCAAAAGACAGTATATGTCAATAAGAGTTTAAATTCATTTCACAATCTCACAATACAAATCAATAAATCACACACAGCTTAATCATGTTCCAAGGTTCAATTCGTCCCAAAAGCCGATGGCTAATGAGGTATTCAATTCGTCCCAAAAGTTGATGACTAATGAGGAATAACATAGCTAGCTAGCAAAAATATGAGTACTCATCCAATTCATCCTCAACAGGCACACACCTCAACACTTCAGCCAGAGAGGGAATTCAATTCGTCCCACTAGACAAGCTAGCGAGGAATACAATCAATATACATGATAGCTGTGGTTTCAAACCATTTCCAATACTTTTCAATCAATAAGTATCCATCAATATCATTCAAATAATTTCTCACAGTTTCAAATCATTTACAATGCTTTTCAAGCAATAATTATCTATTCAAACACATTTCCACAATTTAAAACAATAATGTACAAATAGTCATAATTCATTTCAATTGAAAAATTCAAAAGAAATAGTTGTTGTGCACAAACCTCTGATAATTGTCTCCTGGTCTTGACTCAGTGTTTCCTTCCCTTTTCCTGAGTCTTTACTAACTGAGAAACACAATTCGAAGTGTTTCAGTACTAAATTAAATTGTCTCTAACGATAATGTTCGATAAGTAATTCACTGAAAGCTATTATTTGCTTAATCACCTAATATACCGACCCTCGATGCATTCTAGGTAAATTAGGTTTTAGTGTCACTAATATGTCATATTAGACAGTGTTTTAGGGTTGGTACACGTTACCAACTTCATTTCCTTGTTTAGTGCATTTTATTGCAACTTGCTGGATTCCGGGATACTAGATTGACCTAGCCGGATGGCCTAGTTCCCTCGGTTTTCTGGTTTTAGTCAAAACTAAAAACTTGTAGATCTATGTCTTACGGAACGCGGGGCAAAATTTTAGGTCATTCTGAGTTATGTAGACCAAGTTATGGTCATTTTACTATTGCTGGTCAAATGGCATCAAATTTGGTCATTTTAGGTCAATTTTGGTCAACTTTGGTTCGACCAGTTTTTGGACCCGAACTTGTGCAAGCTGTTTGACTTGCTTATGTCATTTCTGGGCTTTGGTGTCATCATAAGACTTGTACATATGGGTCTTAACTATTCATGGTTAAAATTTCAGGTCAATTGGACCTGTTTTGAGTGAGTTATGGCCTAAACACTAACTGCTGCTCGATTGGTCAATTTTCAGGTCTCAATTGTACTTAATCCGAATTGGTCATTTTTCATGCTACCTTGCAAGCAGAATTTTGGTATGCTTTCTCAATGAAAGTTGGCACATTTTGTGCCTAGTTTAACCTCCAATTGGTCTCATACCAATTGGAGTTACATATTTAGAGTTATAGGCTAAAATGCATACTGCCCTTAAATACATTGCATAAACATGTATCAATTACACATTTGCCTTGCTACAAATCCACCTCTCAACCCCATTATGTTTTGGTACATTATCAAAACCATTTACCACTTCACATTAAAATCATTTTGGGCAGAATACAAACATCCTCAATACACCAAATAAAACTCTAATTCATAAAGTCTAAATACAACCACAAATACACAAAAACTACTCATTATTTCATACAATTTCCACAACTAATTTATATACATATCCATCAATCCTCAATGTCATAATTCTGCCAATATCTTCATGAATTCATAAATTCATCATGGAGCCTCAAGGCCGCCGAATCGCTCTACAATGCCAAAGTGTCCCACAATTCGTCAACTTCCATCCCAATTGCACAATCACCACATATATACATGGAATTAACTTACTAGGACATTAATCACCCTACTCAACATGAATCCACATCAAATATATGTAAGAATACTTCATCAAATATAGAACTCCATGGCTGTCCAAAATTGGACGTATCAAGAACTCCTCAAACTTGAAATTTTTCTTCGCAAATCAAATACCCATAACATGTATACAAAGTTTAACAAAGTAATATTCAAAAATACAAATTTACCTATGGTTGGGACTTGCTAAACCTTCACTAAACTTCTTGATTTTGATATCAAACTCTTCCTTATGATGTGGAGATAAAACTTAATGAAGACAAGTAATAAAAATCTAGCTTGAAAATGGGTGTAATGAAGCCATGCAAATGGGATGGCCATGGAAGGGCTTTAGGAGTTCTTCCTTACGGCAATGGATGAAAAAATGAGGAAGATGAAGTTTGAGTGGGAGAAATCAGCCCATTTATGATTATATTTAATCCATATTATGATTCTTAGTGGTCCACTCACTTTAGTTAATTCATTTAATATGTTTAATGTGTTAATTACACCATTTTCACTCCACTTTTGGCTATTTGCATTAGGTACCACTAAACTAATTTTTTATTTTATTTTCTAAGTGTAATATTATTTATTTTTAATGGACATTTAGGTCAAAAGACAATTCGGGGTGTCAAATGACCATAATGCCCCTGTTCGGGTTACATTCCCAATTTTTCAGTAACACCGGGTTTTATCCGTTTTTCGATTTCTCACTTTTCTTTGTACTGATTAATTAATTTTTCTTTGATATTTTTAATGATATTTATACTTCAATAGGGGTCTCTTTAAGACCTAAAAATATTTTCCAGGGTTCCCCGCGGTCCAGGGCCAGTCAACGGTGCACGCCGTGACTTCCCGGTGCGGTCACCCATCGCTAGGGTTCTCGGCTTGCTTAACTTGGTTACCTTTCTTTGCTATTATTTTTCCTTTGTTTTTCTTGTATTTTCTCTTCTTGTATTTCATTATTTTATGTCTCCTCACTCATAACGAAGTGTAGTTCTAGGCATCCTAGCTGTCCGGATAATACAGGCCACCGGAACAGTAGAACGCACTACCGAACATACGAGTGTTACAATTCTCCCCCCCCCTTAAATAAATTTCGTCTCAAAATTTTACCTGGCATTAGTCTCTGAACAGCTGTGGGTGCTGTCTCCTAATATCCTCTTCACGTTCCCAAGTAGCTTCCTGGCCTGAATGATGGTTCCACAGCACTTTAACCAGGTGTATCTGTTTGTTCCTCAGCTGCTTCACCTCATATGCCAGAATTTTTATGGGTTCTTCCTCATATGAGACGTCTGAATTTACCTCAATCTCTTCAACTGATAGTACATGAGATGGGTCTGATCTGTACCTCCTTAACATGGACACATGGAAGACACTGTGTATCCTTGCTAGCTCTGGAGGTAATGCCAACCGATATGCCAAAGGACCCACTCTTTCTAGAGCCTCATATGGTCCGATGAAACGAGGACTCAGTTTCCCCTTTCTACCAAATCTCATAATCCTCTTCCAAGGAGAAACTTTGAGGAATACCTTATCACCCACTGCATATTCAATATCTCTTCTTTTCAAATCAACATAGGACTTCTGACGGTCTGATGCAGCCTTGAGTCTATCTCTAATCAATCTTATCTTTTCCTCTGTCTGCTGAACAATTTCTGGCCCAATCATCTTCCTTTCACCTACTTCATCCCAACATAAGGGAGTTTTGCACTTCCTGCCATACAATGCTTCATATGGAGGCATCCCAATGCTTGATTGGTAGCTGTTGTTATAAGCAAACTCAATCAAAGGCAAGTGTGTATCCCAAATACCTTCAAATTCAATCACACAAGCTCGTAACATATCCTCCAATATCTGAATAACCCTCTCCGACTGGCCATCTGTCTGTGGGTGGAATGCTGTGCTGAAGTTCAATCTAGTTCTTAGGGCTCTCTGAAGACTACCCCAGAATCTAGAAGTGTGTCACACCCTACCCCTCTGTAAGGCATAACATGATCCCGTAGTATACCTAATGAATTACCAACTCCGTCTACTGATAACCCATTAAATACACTACAAGGGATTTTAAAAACTTTTCTTACTTCTTTTGGTGAGCACTATTTACAGGTATTAAAAACTTTTGTGAACTGAAGTGAAACAACTAACTCATTTGGTTTATTTGGAATTCCTATAAAAATTTTGGCAAAGTGCCATCTGTATTTTGGACAAAATAGTTCTTCAGAAAACCTGTAAAAAGCACTTCAATAATTTTCCAAATCTCAACTCCAATACATTTCTCAACACAACAATTTATCAACTCAATTCCATAGAAATTTTTCAAAGTCTGAGATAAGGAAATATAATACAATTTTTACAAGTCAAATAACTCATAATTAATTTACAACTTCAAGGTACAATTTGAATTTACAACTGCTCAAAACCAAAAACAAAATGTACATACAGTGTCATACATTCTGATACAAAATGCAAAATATTGGTATACTCATTATACTGTAATCCCTCACTGGATGTATTAGCGCCTCCTAATGCGCTACATGCAATCTCTCTACTGCTGACAATAAAAGCTATCATTGAGACAATGTCTCGATGGTGCACAACATTAACCAAATACAAATTTTAAATCACAATTCATAAATCATATCAATAGTGGATACTTAAAACCATAGTTAAATTCAAGACAATGAATGTCATAAGGAATTTAAACTCCAATTCACAAATTATCAAAATACTTAATAACACAGTGTTGCCGACCAATATCACAATTTGATCAAATAACTGAATAATATCGTTTTGCAAATCAATAACACAATTCGATCAAATAACTGAATAATACAATGTTGCCAATCAATAACACAATTTAGGCCATGACACAATTTTTCCATATATGCCGTGTTGTACACCACGACAAGACATGCTCACCCCAATAATCGAAATCAATGAGGAGGAAGCTAGCTATATAATGAGAACTCATCCATACTCACCTCGGTGGGAAGTCAAAGAGGGAGGAACATAATCATACTCACCCGGACTAATAAGTCAAAGAGGGAGGAATAATCACACTCACCACATTAATGGAGGAGGAACATAGTATCAGTGTCATGCCAATTGTGAGTCAAAACAATTCCAAACATTTTATTCAAATGATCCGTAAGAATCCAATAAATTTCCAAAGTTATAATTTCATTCACAAAATGGCAACACAATTCGTAATTCACTTCAATTTCCACAAAACCATTTATAGTGCTTTTCAATCAATAAGTATCCATCAATATCATTCAAACAATTTTTCACAGTTTCAAACCATTCACAATGTTTTTCAATCAATAAGTGTCCATCAAACACATTTCCACAATTTAAAACAATAATATACAATAGTCAATATTTATTTCAATTGAAAATAATTCAAAAGAAACAGTTGTTGTGCACAAACACAATTTAAAACAATAATATACAAATATTCAATATTTATTTCAATTGAAAAATTCAAAAGCAATAGCCGTTGTGCACAAACACAATTTAAAACAATAATATACAAATATTCAATATTTATTTCAATTGAAAAATTCAAAAGCAATAGCCGTTGTGCACAAACCTCTGATATTTGTCTCTGGTCTTGACTCGATTTCTTTCCTTTTCTGAGTCCTTGTTAATCGAGAAACACAATTTGAAGTGTTTGATGCAAATTAAACTGTCTCTATCGATGGGATTTGGTAAATAATGCGAACTCAATAAATCGCTTAATCACCTAAAATAATGACCCTCGATGCGTTTTATGTAAATTAGGTTTTAGTGTCGTTAATATGTCACACTCGATAGGGTTTTAGGTTTGGTATGTTTTACCAAAGTCATTTCCTCGCTTAGTGCATTTTAATGCAAATTCTTTGGATCAGGACCTGGTTTGACCTAACCGGACGATCTAGTTCCTCGGTTTGGTCTCTGTCGAAAATACAAACTTGTTTATTTAGGTCTTATTGAACGCGGTGCAAAATTTCAGGTCTATAAGATTTAAGTAGACGAAGTTATTGTAATTAAACTATTTCTGGTAAAGTGTTACCATTTTAGGTCATTTTTAGGTCTACTTGGTCTATTCTGGTTCGGCCAGTTTTTGGACCCGAAATTGTGCAAGTTGTTTGACTTGCTTATGGTCATTTCTGGGCTTTGGTGTCTTCATAAGACTTGTAGGTATGGGTCTTAACTATTCTTGGTCAAAATTTCAGGTCAATTGGACCTGGTTTGAGTGAGTTATGGCCTAAACACTCACTGCTGCCCAATTGGTCATTTTTCAGGTCCTAATTGCACCTAATACGAATTGGTCAAATTTTTAGGTCACCTTGCAAGCAGAATTTTGGCATGGTTTCTCAATGAAAGTTGGCACATTTTGTGCCTAGTTTCACCTCAAATTGGTCTCATACCAATTGAGGTTACACATTCAAGGTTATAGGCTAAAATATACACTGCCCTCAATATGCATTTCACACCCCAACTTCAAACACATACTCACCTTGCAAGGTTTACTTCCATACCCTACCAAACTGTTTTGGCACATTACCAAAAACATTTTCTACATTACATTAGCATTATTTTGGGCAGATTCCAATCACCCTCAACACACCAAATATCATTCACAATTACAATTTCTAAATACCATTACAACCACACCTAAACATTACAAACTTTACATACACTTTACAACATTCATTCACATACATATCATCAATCCTTCTAGGTCAATATTCTGCCCACTCTTCCTTCAATATACACCATCACTCAAGTGTCCACAAGCTGCCACAAACCATTCTTCAACATCCCATTGCCGTACTAATATACAATTTCCCATCCAAGTGCATAAATCACCATATAAACATGAAGTAAATCACTAGGTTACTAAATCACCATGATCAACATTATTTCTCATAAATTATGTGCATATTAAATCATCAAAAACGTGACCCCTGGCTGTCCAAAATGGCAACAACAATAACCCTTCAAACTCAAAATTTTCCTTCACCAAACCAATACCCATAACATGCATAAAAACTTTAACAAAGGATTTCTCAAAAATGCAAACTTACCTTTATTTGTAACTTGCTAAACCTTCACCAAACTTCTCAAAATTAGTATCAATATCTTCCTTGTGATGTGTAGACCATTTTTTATGAAGGAACTTAAAGGATTGGAGTTGAAATGGAGGGGTTGATGGAGCTTCACTCAAATTCGGCCATGGATGTTTCTAAGGAGTTTCTTTACGGCATGGGTAAGGAGAAATGTTGAAGATGAAGTTTAATGGAAGCCATCTGCCCACTTAGCATATATTTTAATCCCATAGTGCCCCACTAAAAAAATTATATCATATAATAAGCCAAATGTGCATTTATTCCACATTTAACCCATAATTTCCACTATTTATTTTAGGTACCACCAATTTAATTTTTCATTTTATTTTCTAAGTGTAATACTATTTATTTTTAATGGACATTTATGTCAAAAGACAATTCGGGATGTCAAATGACCATAATGCTTACGTTCAGATTTTTCAGGGTTTTGTCTGCTTTTCGATTTCTCACTTTTCTTTGTACTAATTATTTAATTTTTCTTTGATCTTTCTAATGATATTTATTCTTCAACAAGGGTCTATTTAAGTCCTAAAAATATTTTCCGGGGTTCCGCTAGTCAGGTCCACGGTGACTTCAGTCTGATCACCATCGCTAGGTTTTTCTGCACGCTTAACTTTGTAACATTTCTATTCTATGATTTTTAGTTTGTTTTTCTTGTATTTCGTTTTCTTGTATTTAATTATTTTATGTCTCCTCACCCATTTTGAAGTACGGTTCTTGGCATCCTATCAGGACAACACTAGTCACCGAACTTAGGGGTGTTACAATTCTCCCCCCCTTAAATAAATTTCGTCCACTAAATTTTACAAAGTAGTCATATTACAATAGTCATACGTTTATTTTCTCATTTCTATATGATCGTAATACTTTTAACAATCTAAGTCAATGTTTACTTTGTTTTGATAACACCAATCTGCTCTTACTATTATGTTGTCTAATATTTCATCTCACGTTCCTTCTTGAATGACCCTTGAGGTCATATTAGAATCATTCATCGGGCATTGGTCCTCGACCATTCTAGTCCATAGTCTTCCTCACATTCGAATATTTCTTTGTTACATATGAATCAACTGTTCAAGTCTCTACTTCCATAACTCTTTTATCTCACAATGTTCTATAACTTACTTCCTTTTCTTGAACTATAACCTTTCGATATTTTAACTTTTGAGTTTTAGATCCTAAGTAGGATTTTCAAACTTATTTCTAACAATTAAATTCACGGCATAACTATGCCAAAGCAGATGGCAACTATTCTCATCTAGGTGTACTATCGGTTGATACGTAGCTCTACACAATAATCTCAAGTTAGTCGTGACTTACGGTATAAACATCAAGAACATTGCATAGTTACTACGATACATCCCAATAGATCAAACTTTGTTATCTTTTATTCTTTTGAATTCCGATATTCGAATCTTATTCTGATTACAATATCCATTAGCAATTTCTAACAGTAACCTCCTTGCCCTTATCAAGAGCAATTCCATTACTGCATCTTACTTTTACGTCCTCTTGCCTTACATTAAGTAGGCTCGCTAATTAGCTTTATAATTTATGGTGTGTTAGAAAATACTTTTGTGATAAACTCTTTCAAAACTAATTTCACTTATTCTCACAATCCTTATCTTAAGGGCTAATCACTAATGCGTCAAAATTTATTCCCCTGTAAAGGAATAACAACAGAACATATAGTTCTAACACTAACATAAAAATATACAAACTCCAGGTCAAACAATACATATATATATATATCTTAGTTGCTAATTGAGAAAGTACAAATGATGTCAATCTCGATCTCTTTTATCGTATAGCGTATACTCTAGTTGAAGCATCACCTGTTTTTGGTGATTCACGATGAGTCGACTTCTAGGTGTACTACCCCTACCTCTACCTTTGCCTCTACTAAGCGATGGTGAACTCTTTGGGATAGAAACTTGGGTTGATCCCTTTGGTGTAGTAAATGATCGAGCGACACGGATTTACACAATCCCTAGCAAAATGGCTCTCTCCACGTTAAAACATGCTCCTACGGCTCTATAACATAGCCCACTATGTGGTTTACCACAAGTTTCACAAAAGTCGATCGCATTCGGTTTCTGTTGAGTTCACGATCCGTCGAGGTGGTTTCGTCCAAAAGATCTATCTTGGACTTCTTACTATCTCTGTCGTATCCCCAAAGTTTTTCCTCTTTCCGGTGGGACCACTAGAACTCTGTGACTTTCCCTCTTTTTCGCCTTCTCCGATTTCTTTTCTCAAGAGCCGCTTGATTCAATTCTTTCTAATTCTAGTGCTTGAGAAATAAGTTCGGAGAAGTTGTTATGTTTGAATCCGACCACTTGTAATCGATACTAGGCTTCAAGGTTTCAAACCTCTTACATCTCTCCGGTAGAAAGTAGACTTCTTGCATAATGGCTTAGCGGGAGAATTCCCTTTCATACTCGACCAGCGATCGCCCCTGTTTAGGACTTAGGAATTCTTGCTCTGGTCTACATAAGCATCGGGGACATATTTTGCTGAATTCCTGAGGAAGTCATTCCATGTTAGGTTCTATCGGTGTGGGGATGGTTTTCCACTCATAAGCATCCCCACAGCAAAGATGAGTACTCAAATCTAAGCTCCTCTGTGCAATGCGGTTTCTTGAATACCCTATCCATCCTCTCTAACCATTGTTCGCCTCTAGAGGATCTCTGTCCCCTTGAACTCTGTAGCCCCATACTTCATCAATTTGTCATATTGTCTAGGAGATCGTGGTTGTACCACCGTGTCTGTATTGGGACTTGAGTAGGCACATTACCATCCATTTGTTGGAACATTGCAGTGGTGCTCTTGAACCACGACATTATGTAGGCATGGGGCATCCCCTTGCACCTCACCTCAATATATTGATCATTGAGCGATCACCCTCTTCCATAGTCAATGCGAGGATTTTAGATCTCTAAACCAATAACACAAGGAGATTTCCTCCGTTAGTGCATATTTATAATGTAATGTCTTGTATGTATCAAACATTGATATTGGGGTTAGCTTGTGAAGAAAGAATATTCAAATGACAGTGAAACAGAATTTAAAAACTTTGCTCGATACCACTAAAACATGTCACACCTACCCCTGTAAGGCATAACATGATCCGTAGTATACCTAATGAATTACCAACTCCGTCTGATAACCCATTAAATACACTACAAGGGATTTTAAAAACTTTTCTTACTTCTTTTACAGTGGTGAGCACTATTTACAGGTATTAAAAACTTTTGTGAACTGAAGTGAAACAACTAACTCATTTGGTTTCTTTGGAATTCCTATAAAAATTTTGGCAAAGTGCCATCTGTATTTTGGACAAAATAGTTCTTGAGAAAAAAAAGCACTTCAATAATTTTCCAAATCTCAACTCCAATACATTTCTCAACACAACAATTTATCAACTCAATTCCATAAAAATTTTTCAAAGTCTGAGATAAGGAAATATAATACAATTTTTACAAGTCAAATAACTCATAATTAATTTACAACTTCAAGGTACAATTTGAATTTACAACTGCTCAAAACCAAAAACAAAATGTACATACTGATGTCATACATTCTGATTACAAAATGCAAAATATTGGTATACTCATTATACTGGGTAATCCCTCCTTTGGATGTATTAGCGGCCTAGTCTCTCTCTACGTGATAAAAGCTATCGAGACAATGTCTCAGTGGTGCACAACATTAACCAAATACAAATTTTAAATCACAATTCATAAATCATATCAATAGTGGATACTTAAAACCATAGTTAAATTCAAGACAATGAATGTCATAAGGAATTTAAACTCCAATTCACAAATTATCAAAATTCATAATAACACAATTTAGTCAAATAGTTTAAGAATACCGTATTGCCAATTCATGCACAATTTGATCAAAATACTTAATAACACAGTGTTGCCGACCAATATCACAATTTGATCAAATAACTGAATAATATCGTTTTGCAAATCAATAACACAATTCGATCAAATAACTGAATAATACAATGTTGCCAATCAATAACACAATTTAGGCCATGACACAATTTTTTTCCATATATGCCGTGTTGTACACCACGACAAGACATGCTCACCCCAATAATCGAAATCAATGAGGGAGGAAGCTAGCTATATAATGAGAACTCATCCATACTCACCTCGGTGGGAAGTCAAAGAGGGATGAACATAATCATACTCACCCGATACTAATAAGTCAAATATTGAGGTATAATCACACTCACCCCATTAATGGAGGAGGAACATATTATCAGTGTCATGCCAATTGTGAGTCAAAACAATTCCAAACATTTTATTCAAATGATCCGTAAGAATCCAATAAATTTCCAAAGTTATAATTTCATTCACAAAATGGCAACACAATTCGTAATTCACTTCAATTTCCACAAAAACCATTTACAGTGCTTTTCAATCAATAAGTATCCATCAATATCATTCAAACAATTTCTCACAATTTCAAACTATTTACAATGCTTTTCAAGAAATAAGTATCCATTCAAACACATTTCCACAATTTAAAACAATAATATACAATAGTCAATATTTATTTCAATTGAAAAATTCAAAAGAAATGACTGTTGTGCACAAACACAATTTAAAACAATACAAATAATCATAATTTATTCCAATTGAAAAATTCAAAAGAAATGACTGTTGTGCACAAACACAATTTAAAACAATACAAATAATCATAATTTATTCCAATTGAAAAATTCAAAAGAAATGACTGTTGTGCACAAACCTCGATATTTGTCTCCTGGTCTTGACTCGTATTTCTTTCCTTTTCTTTGAGTCCTTGTTAATCGAGAAACACAATTTGAAGTGTTTGTGCCAAATTAAACTGTCTCTATCGATGGGATTTGGTAAATAATGCACTGAACTCAATTATTCGCTTAATCACCTAATATACCGACCCTCGATGCGTTTTAGGTAAATTAGGTTTTAGTGTCGTTAATATGTCACACTCGATAGGGTTTTAGGTTTGGTATGTTTTACCAAAGTCATTTCCTCGCTTAGTGCATTTTAATGCAAATTCTTTGGATCAGGGACACTGGTTTGACCTAACCGGACGATCTAGTTCCCTCGGTTTTCGGGTCTCGGTCGAAACTACAAACTTGTAGATCTAGGTCTTATTACACGCGGTGCAAAATTTCAGGTCAATCCGAGTTAAGTAGACCAAGTTATGGTCATTACACTATTGCTGGTCAAGTGGTACCATTTTAGGTCAATTTTAGGTCAAATTGGTCAATTCTGGTTCGGCCAGTTTTTGGACCCGAACTTGTGAAAGTTGTTTGACTTGCTTATGGTCATTTCTGGGCTTTGGTGTCTTCATAAGACTTGTAGGTATGGGTCTTAACTATTCTTGGTCAAAATTTCAGGTCAATTGGACCTGGTTTGAGTGAGTTATGGCCTAAACACTCACTGCTGCCCAATTGGTCATTTTTCAGGTCCTAATTGCACCTAATCCGAATTGGTCAAATTTTTAGGTCACCTTGCAAGCAGAATTTTGGCATGGTTTCTCAATGAAAGTTGGCACATTTTGTGCCTAGTTTCACCTCAAATTGGTCTCATACCAATTGAGGTTACACATTCAAGGTTATAGGCTAAAATATACACTGCCCTCAATATGCATTTCACACCCCAACTTCAAACACATACTCACCTTGCAAGGTTTACTTCCATACCCTACCAAACTGTTTTGGCACATTACCAAAAACATTTTCTACATTACATTAGCATTATTTTGGGCAGATTCCAATCACCCTCAACACACCAAATATCATTCACAATTACAATTTCTAAATACCATTACAACCACACCTAAACATTACAAACTTTACATACACTTTACAACATTCATTCACATACATATCATCAATCCTTCTAGGTCAATATTCTGCCCACTCTTCCTTCAATATACACCATCACTCAAGTGTCCACAAGCTGCCACAAACCATTCTTCAACATCCCATTGCCGTACCAATATACAATTTCCCATCCAAGTGCATAAATCACCATATAAACATGAAGTAAATCACTAGGTTACTAAATCACCATGATCAACATTATTTCTCATAAATTATGTGCATATTAAATCATCAAAAACGTGACCCCTGTCTAAAATGGCAACAACAATAACCCTTCAAACTCAAAATTTTCCTTCACCAAACCAATACCCATAACATGCATAAAAACTTTAACAAAGGATTTCTCAAAAATGCAAACTTACCTTTATTTGTAACTTGCTAAACCTTCACCAAACTTCTCAAAATTAGTATCAATATCTTCCTTGTGATGTGTAGACCATTTTTTATGAAGGAACTTAAAGGATTGGAGTTGAAATGGAGGGGTTGATGGAGCTTCACTCAAATTCGGCCATGGATGTTTCTAAGGAGTTTCTTTACGGCATGGGTAAGGAGAAATGTTGAAGATGAAGTTTAATGGAAGCCATCTGCCCACTTAGCATATATTTTAATCCCATAGTGCCCCACTAAAAAATTATATCATATAATAAGCCAAATGTGCATTTATTCCACATTTAACCCATAATTTCCACTATTTATTTTAGGTACCACCAATTTAATTTTTCATTTTATTTTCTAAGTGTAATACTATTTATTTTTAATGGACATTTAGGTCAAAAGACAATTCGGGATGTCAAATGACCATAATGCCCTGTTAAGTTACGTTCGATTTTTCTAGGGTTTTATCTGTTTTCGATTTCTCACTTTTCTTTGTACTAATTATTTAATTTTTCTTTGATCTTTCTAATGATATTTATTCTTCAACAAGGGTCTATTTAAGTCCTAAAAATATTTTCCAGGTTCCCTAGTCAACGGTCCACGCCGTGACTTCTGATCACCATCGCTAGGTTTTCGCTTAACTTGGTTACATTTCTTTGCTATGATTTTTTCCTTTGTTTTTCTTGTATTTCTTTTTCTTGTATTTCATTATTTTATGTCTCCTCACCCATTTTGAAGTACGGTTCTTGGCATCCTAGCTGTCCGGACAACACTAGTCACCGGAGCAGCAGAACGCACTACCGAACTTAGGGGTGTTACAAAGTGAACCTAGGATCTCTGTCAGAAACAATAGATACTGGAACTCCATGCAATTTTACAATCTCATATATGTACAATCTAGCCAATCTTTCCAAACTATAGTCCATCCGAACTAGCAAAAAGTGAGCAGACTTGGTCAATCTGTCAACTATAACCCATACTACATCATGACTACTCTGTGTCCTTGGAAGTCTTGGAACAAAATCCATAGTTATGCGTTCCCATTTTCACTCTGGTACTGACAAAGGATGTAACAAACCAGCTGGAACTTGATGTTCTGCCTTTACTTGCTGACAAGTTAGGCATTTGGAAACAAATTCAGCTATATCTCTCTTCATGCCCATCCACCAGTAATGCTCTTTCAGCCCTCTGTACATTTTAGTTCCACCAGGGTGCATAGTAAATGGAGACTCATGTGCTTCCTTTATAATGATCTGTCTCAATTCAGCATCATTTGGAACGCACATTCTGCCCTGATGTAGCAATAAACCATCATCTCTTACAGAGAATTCAGGTTTCTTGCCCTGCTAGACTTCTTTCAGTAGCTTCTGATATTTTTCATCACTCTGACCAGCCATTCTGATCTGATCAATCAACACTGGCTATACATGCCATGCAACTACTATCTGTCCCTCATCATCAATCTCTAAACTGGCATGCTGTGCTTTCAATTCACATACCATGGACAAAGGAGAAACTCTGAGACTTGCCATAGTCTTACGACTTAAGGTGTCAGCCACCACATTTGCTTTCCCTGGCTAATAGTCTATTAAGCAATCATAATCTTTGATGAGTTATAACCATCTCCTCTGCCTCAAATTCAATTCCTTCTGGGTGCCCAAATACTTCAAGCTCTTGTGATCTGTGTAAATGTAGCATTTCTCCCCATACAAATAGTGTCTCTAGATCTTCAGAGCAAAAACAATAGCTGCTAGCTCTAGATCATGTGTTGGGTAGTTCCTCTCATGCGGTTTTAGCTTGCGTGATGCATAAGCAATGACATTCCAATCTTGCATCAGTACACAGCCTAACCCATTGTGAGAAGCATCACTATAAACTGTGTATTCTTTACCCGGAGTAGGTAAAGTGAGGACTGGAGCTTCAGTCAAACACCTCTTCAACTCATTAAAACTCTGCTGGCATTTATCAGTCCACTGAAATTTTACCTATTTCCAAAGCAGTTTGGTCAGTGGAGAAGATAACATAGAAAACCCTTTCACAAACTGATGGTAATATCGGCTAAACCTAAAATGCGAATTTACGTGATGTTCTGGCGCTTCCAATTAAGGATAGCTTCTACCTTGCTGGAATCTACCTTGATCCCTTCAGCTGACACAACATGTCCCAAAAAGGAGATTTCTTTCAGCCAAAATTCACACTTCGACAATTTGGCATATAGTTGTTTCTCCCTTAAAGTCTGCAGTACAATCCGCAGATGTCTGTCATGCTCCTATGCATTCCTTGAATATATCAAAATGTCATCAATAAACACCACCAAAAATTGATCAAGACATGGTTTGAAGTTAGTGTTCATCAAATCCATAAAAGCAGCTGGAGCATTTGTTAACCCGAATAGCATTACTAGAAACTCATAGTGGCCATACCGAGTTCTGAAAGCAGTTTTTGGAATACTCTGCTCTTGAACCTTCAACTGATAATAACCAAATCGCAGATCAATTTTGGAGAATACAGCTGCACCCTTCGACTAATCAATTTAGGTCAAAAGACAATTCAGGGTGTCAAATGACCATAATGCCCCTGTTCGGGTTACATTCTCGATTTTTCGGTAACACCGGGTTTTATCCATTTTTTGATTTCTCACTTTTCTTTGTACTAATTAATTAATTTTTCTTTGATATTTCTAATGTTATTTATACTTCAATAGGGGTCTCTTTAAGTCCTAAAAATATTTTCCAGGGTTCCCATTGTCAGGCAGTCCAATGGTCCACGCGTGACTTCAGTGCGGTCACCCATCGCTAGGGTTCTCGGCTCGCTTAACTTGGTTACCTTTCTTTGCTATTATTTTTCCTTTATTTTTCTTGTATTTTCTCTTCTTGTATTTCATTATTTTATGTCTCCTCACTCATAACGAAGTGTAGTTCTAGGCATCCTAGCTGTCTGGATAATACGGGCCACCGGAATAGTAGAACGCACTACCAAACATAGGGGTGTTACAACTTGAGATAGCACAGTTATCTTGTATATTGGTAGCTTGAGTTTGATACTGCTTTCATACTTGTACTGTGTATGGGTATATGGGCATGTGTTGGCTCCTACTAGTTATATATGGAGTTAGGTTTTGATCAAGATGGAATCTGTTCCTCTAAGTAAATAGAGATAAAATCCTATGTTCATTTAATTGTTCTTGATGTTTCAAGTTCTTGGCCAAGACAGATAGATTTATTCAGAAAAGGGTTTCTGATAAGAAAATCTTTTTAATCAAGAACTGGAATTACAAGAAAACATAATATTCATAGCAAATGGTGTTAGACATAAACCATGACTCCAGCTTGAGTTGGGATTTTGTAATAGAGAGATTCCATTGCATGGTAACATATGATTATAGGTTCATTTAAGGTAAACCTTATTACTAATTGGGTGGCCATGGCATGCTATGCTAGGTGTTAACCGTGGTCTATGAGATGCATAAAATGATTTAGAGAAATCATTTATGGTAAGAAAGAGTTCTGATGATATTAAGAGTTGATATCATATCTCATTGCTAATTAGTGATGAGCCTAGTAAGTCACACACATACACAAGTAATCACCTAATTAAATATGATTTAATTAATTAATTAAAGAGTTTAATTGATTAATTAAATTGGTTTGGTTTCGAATTAGATTGCAAAGTCCCTAGCATGACTTGAAACCAAATCAAGATTATTGGATGTATAGTATAAGTTAAATTTATATTTAAAGTATTTAAATATGAATTTAATTAATGAGAAATTAATTAATAAAGATTAATTAATTGATTTATAATTGATATAAATTGATTAGAAGAAGAGAAATAATTACTTTGGATTGAGAACTCAAAATTAAGACACAGGGGCATTTTGGTCATTTCACTGGGTGACATGCGGCACCATGAGATTGTGACACATGGCATTACACATAAACTTGCCAAATGTCTTTTAATCATGTAAGATGATTAAAATTAAGATTAAATATAGGTTTGACACTTAGCACAATGTGATTGGGTCAATTAAACCTAGAACCAATCAGAGGGTGACATGTGGCAAGGGTTTAATGTGTTAACCTAGCTATATAAGTGTTGTTATGAAGAGAAAAAAAAAAAACACAACCAGCAGCCACTCCTCCTTTGTCACGCCATTTTGAAGCTCTCCATCTATTCTTCTTCATCTCTCATCAATTCAAAGAGATTAGCCATCAATCTCTTGAATTAAAACTACTAGAAATTGTTTCTAGTGTCCTGTTTACATCTTTAATCTCTTAAAAGGTAGAACTTGATTTTCTAAATAATAGAAAAAGCTTTAGAAGCTGTTCAAGGGCTGCCATAGGTGTTCTTGGTGTGGACAAGCTAGAGGGACAACATCTGGTGTCCTGAAGACGCATCTTAAAGGCGCAAATACACTGCAGTGCATCAAGAGGTTAGTGCATTTGTTCTTGATTTAATCTAGGGTTCTACAATTGATTTGATTAATTTAAAAATCTTAAATGGCAAATACAGATCCAAAAACATATTAAAAGAGTTTTAATATGTTGTTTATCATTGAAATCAAGTAGATAAAAATAAATCTTGCATGATGCATGTGACCCTAGGTGAAAATTTTTGAATTCAATGGTATAAACTTGTGTTTTTCATGCTTTCGTTCCTTAACTAGGCAGTCCCTTTTCCAGTGCCCATCCTTCTGGCGGTGGAAACACTTTCCCTTGCTTTTGTGAGATTTGATTTTGCCTTCTGTTTGGCTATCTTCTTAGAAGGTCTAGGAATTTGAGGTTTCTTATTCCTGTTGCCCTTCTTCCTTTTGGACTTTCTAGTAGAAGAAGAAGATACAATCAAAGCCACATCTTTTCCTTTATTTCCTGGCATATTCTTTTGAGTAATAACCAACATATTAAGCAAACCAGCCAAAGTACACTCTTGCTTTGTCATATGGAAATTTGTCACAAAATTCCCAAATGTCTCAGGCAGGGACTGAAGGATCAAATCCGTCTGCAGTTGGAAATCCATGTGAAAGTCAAGATGTTCTAGCTGCTCAATGAGCTGAATCATCTTGTGGACATGATCTCCTACATCTGTCCCTTAGACATCCTCATGCGGAATAGTTGTATAGATATCTCATACCTAGCATTCCTGCTGTGCTCACCATACAACTCTTGCAGGTGAAGGAGGATCTCACTTGCATTCTGCATATTTTCATGCTGCTTCTGTAGCTCATTACTCATAGAAGCAAGCATGTAACATTTGGTTCTCATATCATGCTCCTTCCACGTGTCCAAAGTATCTAGTTCCTCTTGAGTGGCCTATGGAGGTAAAGGACTAGGAACCTTTGAGTCTAAAACATATCCAATACGTTCTAGGTTCAAGACAAGTTTTAAATTTCTTAGCCAATCAGAAAGATTAGGCCCTGTCAACCTATTATGATCAAGTATGCTCACAAGGATATTGGATGGTGGTGGTAGTTGTGTGCTCATTATTATGAGAAAATAACTAGATTAATTAGTAAATGTATCAAGTAATTAATCAAAATGATTATGGCCTTTTAATCAAATTGGTCCTCCCACTAACTTGGCGAATCCTACACTTCCAAAGTAGGAAATGGAAATCCTAGTTGGATAGATTTTTAGTAGGTGATTGAATTCTTATAGTCTTATTGATCATCCTCAGGCACATCCATTATTGGAATTACAATAAACTATAAGTGAGCAACTCCTTGCCCATCACATCTCATGTGAGGTTCAATCATTTATCCAGCCCCTAATGCTTAAAATCTTAAGCACATCCATTATTGATTTATCTTGCATTAGTTAAGTTGATCTCATTGAGCCAATAAACATGCAAATAATTTTAATGTCCTCAAGCACATCCATTATTGGCCATCAATTATTTACATATTTACAACATCTCATGGTTAACAATTATTCTTAAGAAAATCTCTTAAATTAAATGCATCATATGCAAGTATTTAAAATTTCTTAAAATAATTGCCTCAATAGAGGGCCATGATATAATTACTTTAATTATACCATTTCCAACTTAATTATTTGTTTGGAAGATTTTGTGGTCGGCTTAATTACTATTATGGTCCCACTTTGCACATTATCCAATTCGCATGCATATATCATAAACTTGCATACATTACCATACATCTCATGCATACATGGATAAATAAATAATATGGTATGATCATGAACTTTCTAAGGGATTCAATTCTGAGCCACCAAGAATTGAATCAGAGCATTCCTAGGTGTATTTCATTCATTCATTTTACAAGAGTTGCTGAAGGAGTACATAATTAACACTTGATCTTGATTTCCTCCCACTGGTCCCACCAATGCTCTTGACCTCCTTGATCTTTTGACAATCCAATTACATTGTAATCCTTGGCATACCAAGGTGAATTTACAAGAATATGGACTTTAAAGTCCTCAAATAAATGAAATTACAACCCAAGTTATTACAACATTTATAATACATGACACTAAAATAAAATTAATTATTTATAACACAAAGAAAAATAAAAGAAATAAATCCAATCACATTGGTCTTTTATTATCCATGATCAACCATCATACATATTAAAATTTAACAATTAAATAAAATATACATACTAAAAAATCAAATTAAATATCACATATGTAACACCTCTATTTGCATAGCCTGATATATTTCACTATTCCGGTGACGGGAGTCGGTCCGGACAATTAAGGGGATTAGAACCACACTTAAGAAAACTAGATAAGCCTTAAACCCAAATAATTAGTAATTGCCAATTAGTTAAGTATAAATAAGAAAAACAGAACATAAGAAGTTAAATGAGTCGAGAGTCACAGCAATGGGTGACCTTCTCGGGAAGGATTGCGAAGTCAATTTAAACTCAAATTTGAAACTGTAAAATGTGGCACCGCAGCCCTTAGGACTATTACGAACACAGTAGAAAAGAGAAAATCAGGAAAAAGAATTGTTAAGCCAGTCAAAAAATTAGGTCAGGAATCCTGAAGAAATATTGAATTAATTATAAACCGGGTCGAGCTAGTGAGGGGAAATTTGGTCAATTCACCCCTAGAGGTGACTCATGATCTAACTGTCCAATAAAATCAGAGAAAAGAAAATTTTGAAATAGAAAATTAAATTAAAGAAGTTATGGAAAAACAAAAGGAAAAGAAAACAAATTTAATGAAGGATTACGGCATAATTATGGTGACATCATACATGAGATCATAAATAATTTTCATTTATTTGATAATTTGACTAAGTCAATTAGAAGATAAATATACAAATTAAAGAAATAAAATTTATTTCCTTCCTCTCTCCTCAAGCCGGCCGAACCTCCCCTCTCTCTAAACTCCATGGCTTTCCACCATTGATGAGTTATTCAAGCTTGAATAACTTGAATTTCTCCAACAATTTCTAACCTTGAACCCTAGAAAACTTCTAAATTACCCTAGAAAGAAAGAATTGAGGAAAGAAAAGGTGAGGAATTGGAGGAAAAAGTGGGATCAAGGACTTCACCTAAGGTTAGTATTTTAACTTTTAATTTTCTATTTAAATGCAAGCTCAGCTACTTAAATTAACTTAGAAACTAAAGAAATGAAATAAAAACAATTATGAGGCACCAAACCTTAATTTCGGCCAGCTAGGGTTTTGATGTGTGTATGCATGAATTTGATGGACTTAAAAGTGTATGTGAGCTTGATTGAGTTGAAGAAGCATGTGTATATATATTGAATTGATTAAATGCAACAAAATTAGCGAGTTAGGTTTTTGGGCACCTAGGGTTTGGGAGGCAAAAATGTAAGAATTGGTCAAATGGTGTGTTTGACCTTGTTTGAGATGAAAAATGGTCATTTGTGACCAATTGAGATGTGTTGAAAGTGTTAGAAGTGAGTTTAAAGTCGGATTGAAAATGGTCATGCTGCAGGCAGCAAGACTAAGGTCCCTTTGAGGGACCAAAAATGAAAATTTACAGGTCCAATTGGTGTGAGGCCAATTGAGAATGAAAATAGACACAAAATGGAACATTTTTCATTTACGCATTAGGCCCAAAAAGTGACCAAAACCTAGTGAACAAATTGACAAAATCCGGATTTATGCAGTCTGACTTGTACAAAAATGACCAAATGAACAGTGTTTGTTCATTTGGCCATAACTTGGGCTAGACAGGGATAAATGACCTGAAATTTTACCAGTGGAAAGCTGAGATATAGACCTAAAACTTTTATGAAGAACACAAACCCAAATTATGCCCTTAACCAAGTTATTTGGCCACCCAAAATTGGTGACCTAAAACTGCCAAAGCCAGTTTGGTACCCAGAAATCTGGGTTAAGTCCAATCCGGCAGCCATGATTCAAATGGCTATAACTTGAGCTACAAAACTCCAATTGGAGTGATTCAAAAAGGAGAATAAATTTAAGACAATAGGGAACATTTTCTATGAAGAAAAGTTTACCAAATTCTAACAGTAAAATGACCAATAGAACAGTGCAACTTAAGACACCAAAACTGAAAATTTGCAATTTTGCTTAAAAGACCTAAGTTTTGAGAAAACAACCAAAAACCAACAAAATTGATGACCAAAATGTGGTATGTGGGTGAAGTTGGAATTCCCATACCTATTAAGCCTTAGAAAGTCAACAAATTGACTTAAATAGTATCGTGAATAGTAACCCCGAAACACAAATTTTAAAGAACGTCAATTTTAGCATATTAAAGCTAGGTATAAGTGAATTTGAATTTATTTTGGATTTCTGATAAGTTATGATACTGAAACACTATGAAACTGTGTGTTTCAGTTGGAAAGAACACCGGGAAAGAACAAGAGGAATCGAGCCATGGCCAAGAGGGGACTCGCTTAAGGTTTGTGCATAACATCAACATGCTTTAAAATTCATTTACAAAGTGCATGAAATGTGCATTATGCTTTTGCTTTGAATTGTTGAAAGTTTATTTGTGTATGTTTGAAATGGCAGTAAATGTTTAGTAAATTGTTAAGATAAGTTTTGAAACTACAGTGTCATGACCACATATTTGAACACCTCACTAGCATGACTAGTGGGGGTAATCAGTTTCGAATTTTGATTCCTTCTCTGGCTGAAGTGTTGAGGTGTGTGCTAGTAGAAGAAGAAATTGAATGGATATCCATATATTTGAGCTAGCTAGCCTTATGATGTGACTTCTCCTTAGCCTCTGGCTATTGAGATTATATTTGTTTCGAATGGCATGATATAACTGTGGGTTTTATGAAATTGGTTTTGACACTTCGAAATGAAATTGTTTGGATTAAAATTTCATAATTCATGTTTTGTATTTAATTATCATGTTCAGTCCAAATTTTGAATAAATGTGATTTAAATGCAACATAAAGTTTATTTCAGTATGTTGTGCACCACTGAGTCCTAGTACTCAGCGATGGTTATTATTGCTGTCGCAGATTTAAGACTAGAGGAGCAGTAGATTGAGTTGCTGAGGACTGAGGAGCTACCTGCTTTCAAGTTATCGGGTATATTTTATACCCTGACTGTAAAAATTTATTTTGATGTATGTAATGTATGTAAAGGTATGGACATATAAAACTGGTCTTGAGCAGTTTGTATAAAGTTTGTAATAAATTTTAGTTTGAATTTCTCTTAATGTAAATTTTTATAATGATGTATATAAATTGTTTTATCTTTGATGAAATATGAATGGAAGTTTTTTTTTTTTTAAATTGAATGAAATTAATTAATGGTATTTTGATGATTGTTGAATATTGGAAATTGTGGATTTGAATTTTTGGAGATTGATAAATGATGTTGAAATTGATTGGGATGATTGTGAATTTGAAGAAGTTGTTGAGACAAATTATTGGAAGTACCTTTTACAGGTATTTGAAGAACTGTTTTCTCAAAATACAGACAGCACTCTGTCGAAATTTCTATAAAATTTGCAGAAAAATAAAATGGGACAAAAATTTGTACTAGTTTTAAATCTTCGGATAAATGATTTTAATACCTATTAGAAAATGCTTACCACTTATAAAAGTAAGAAAATTGTTTTAAAATCCCTTGTAGGGTACTTAATGAGTTATCGGTAGGTGAAGTTCGATAGTTCATTATGTTATGCCTTACAAAGGGGAAGGTGTAACATGTTTTAGTAGTATCAGAGCAAATTTTTTTGAAGTATGTTTTACTTATGAATTTGTGTATTTTCTTTGCTAAGTACAACTGCTCAATGTCCTTATTTGTTACATACAGTGCATTGCATCATAAATATGAACTAACGGAGGGAATCTCCTTGTATTTTTTGTTCAGGAGATACCCTAATTTCATATTGATGTGGAAGAAGGGGATCGCTCAGTTGAGCAATCTATTGAAGCTAAGGCACTAGGGGAAGCCCCAGCTCTATAGAATGTCAATGGATCAGTAGCACCAGCCCCACAAATGCCGCAGTTTCCTGCACAGTTCGCACAGCAGATGGCTGCGATGTTTCAACAAATAGCTGGGGGTATACCTATTCAAGCTCCACCCCAGACACCTGTGATATAACCACAGCCTCCAGCCAGACAGTATGACAAGCTGTTGAAGTATGGGGCCACGGAATTCAAGGGTACAGTAGACCCTTTAGAGGCAGAGCAATGGCTGAAAAGAATGGATAGAGTGTTTAAGAAGCTGCACTGCCAGGATGAGTTGAAATTTGAATACTCCATATCACTATGCAAGGGGATGCGTATGATGGTAGAAGCCAATCGCCCACAGTTTGGCTGAACCACCAGTACTAACCTGGGATGACTTCATCAGAGAGTTCAGACAGAAATATGTCCCAGATGCAAGAATTTCTGAGTTTGAAACAAGGGAATAGATCAGTGGCAGAGTATGAGAGGGAGTTCTCCCGCTTAAGTCACTATGCTGGGAGTCTCCTTTCTACCAGCAAGGCAAGGTGCAAGAGATTTGAGATGGGTTTGAAGCCTAGTTTGAGGATGCAAGTAGTGGGATTCAGACACAGTAACTTCTCTGAGCTCATCTCTCAAGCACTTGAGCTAGAAAGGATTGAATCAGAAGCGACACCTGTAAAAGAAAAATCAGAGAGGACTGAGAAAATAGAGAAAGATAAAGGTGAAAAACCAGTAGAGCCAAGTCTTAGTGGTACCTCTGGAAAGAAGAAGAAATTTGGTGGACCTAGCAGAGGTCGAGGTGGAAGATTTGGAAGGGGCAGATTCTCTGGATAGAAACCCCCTAGGTCTAGTCAGCAGTCAAGCAGGGGTTCACAACCTCCCCGCCCCTATGAGACTTGTGGCAAGATTCATGGGGGGGAATGCTATTGGGCAACAGGAGCCTATTTTAACTGTGGAGGCAAGGGCCATCTTACTAAAGATTGCACTAGTGCTCCTATATTCGGTCCAGCTCCTACTACCGACGAAGGATTTATTCAGAGTCCTGCTCCCAAAGGTTCACAATCAATTGGCAGAGGAAGAGGCAGAGGTAAAGGCGCTTACGGCGGTCGAGAATCATTGGCGATCGGCTGAGGAAGTGCTTCAGCCAGAGCCTACACTATGAGACAGCAGAAATAAGCTAAAACTTCTGACATTGTGGCCAGTACATTCTCTATCTCTGATCAAGAAGTATTTGTGTTATTTGATCCGGGTTTAACCCACTCATATATTAGTGCTAGCATAGTCAGTTCAATCGCTGTTCCATGTGTCTAAATGGGTTTTGAAGTGCTAGTAACTAGTCTATTAGGACAAGAAGTTCAGGTCAACAGAATCTATAGAGACTGTCCTTTGGTGATCCAAGGACACGTTTTTCTATCAGATTTGATTGAAATGCCCTTCAAAGATTATGATATTATCTTGGCATGGATTGGTTAGCCAGGCATCATGCCATGATTGACTGTAGACTGAAGACAGTCACTTTTGGTCTCCTTCTATACGGTGATGTGGTAATACATGGGGGGAGGCATTTACTGCCATCAAACATCATTTCGGCTGTACTACCAGAAGGATGATCAGAAAGGGGTGTGAAGCATACTTGGCACATGTGATAGACACCCAAGTGGGGAGTACAACACTGAGGGACATTCCTACTGTATGTGACTTTCCGGATGTGTTTCCTGATGAATTGCCAGGATTACCTCAAGAAAGAGTGTGCAGTTTGAGATTGATGTTATGCCTGGTGTTGACCCAATCTCTATAACACCATATAGAATGGCACCTGCAGAATTGAAAGAGTTGAACGTGTAGTTGCAAGAGCTGCTTGACAAGGGCTTTATCCACCCTAGTGTGTCACCTTGGGGAGCGCCAGTGTTGTTTGTTAAGAAGAAGGATGGCACTCTCTACTTATGTATTGACTATCGGCAATTGAATAAGGTGACAATAAAGAATAGATATCCATTGCCCCGCATTGATGACTTGTTTGATCAGTTGAGGGGTGCAGCCCTATTCTCCAAAATTGACCTAAGATCAGGTTATTATCAGCTGAAAGTACAAGTGCAGAGTATTCCTAAAACTGCCTTCAGAACCCGCTATGGCCATTATGAGTTCTTGGTTATGCCATTCAACTAATGCTCCGGCTGCTTTTATGGATCTGATGAACACTATCTTTAGACCATACCTTGACCAGTTTGTTGTGGTATTCATAGATGATATATTGGTCTATTCGAGGAGTGCAGAAGAGCATGATAGACATCTGTGGATTGTACTACAGACTTTGAGGGAGAAACAGTTATACGCCAAATTGTCAAAATGTGATTTTTGGCTAAAAGAAATATCTTTCTTGGGGCATGTAGTATCAGTAGAGGGCATCAAGGTAGATCCAAGTAAGATAGAAACTATCCTTAATTGGAGGCTTAAGGAACGGAAGCGTGAAAAACACAAGTTTATACCATTGAATTCAAAAATTTTCACCTAGGGTCACATGCACCATGCAAGATTTATTTTTATCTATTTGATTTCAATGATAAACAACATATTAAAACTCTTTTAATATGTTTTTGGATCTGTATTTGCCATTTAAGATTTTAAAATTAATCAGATTAATTTTAGAACCCTAGATAAAATCAAGAACGATTACACTAACCTCTTGATGTCTTTGCGGCGTGTCTGCGCCTTTGAGATCGTCTTGAGGACACGGATGTTGTCCCTCTAGCTTGTTCACACCAAGAACACCTATGGCAGCCCTTGAACAGCTTCTAAAGCCTTTTCTATTAATTAGAAATTCAAGTTACGCCTTTTAAGAGATTAGAGATGTAAGCGGACACTAGAAACAATTTCTAGTGTTCTTAATTCAAGAGATTGATGGCTAATCTCTTTGAATTGATGAGAGATGAAGAGAAATAGCTGGAGGCTCAAAGTGGCGTGACAATTGAGAGGAGAGGCTGCTGGTTATGTTTTCTTTTCATAACCACACTTAAATAGCTAGGTTAACACATTAAACCCTAGCCACATGTCACCTTTTGATTAGCTCTAAGTTTAAGTGACCCAATCACATTGTGCCAAGTGTCAAACCTATATTTAATCTTGATTTTAATCATCTTACATGATTAAAAACATTTGCAAGCTTATGTGTTATGCCATGTGTCACCATCTCATGGTGCCACGTGTCTAACAAAAATGACCAAAATGCCCTGTGTCTTAATTTTGAGTTCTTAACCCAAAATAATTATTTTCTTCTTCTAATTAATTTATATCAAATATAAATTAATTAATTAATCTCTATTAATTAATTTTTCATCAATTAAATTCATATTTAAACACTTTAAATATAAATTTAATTTATACTACACATCGATAATCTAGATTTGGTTTCAAGTCATGCTAGGGACTTTGCAATTTAATTACAAACCAAATCTATTTAATTAATCAATTAAACTCTTTAATTAATTAATTAAATCATATTTAAATAGGTGATAACTTGTGTATGTGTGTGACTTACTAGGCTCATCACTAATTGGCAATGAGACATGATATCAACTCTTAATATCATCGAACTCTTTCTTACCATAAATGATTTCTCTAAATCATTTTATGAACCTCATAGACCATGGTTAACACCTAGCATAGCATGCCATGGCCACCCAATTAGTAATAAGGTTTACCTTAAATGAACCTATAATCATATGTTACCATGCACTTAGAATCTCTACATTACAAAATCCCAACTCAAAGTGGAGTCATGGTTTATGTCAAACTCTATTTGCTATGAATATTATGTTCTCTTTTAATTCCAGTTCTTGATTAAAAGATTTTCTCATCGAAACTCTTTTACGAATAAATCTATCATCACAGTGGGAACTTGAAACATCAAGAACAATTAAATGAACATAGGATTTTATCTCTATTTACTTAGAGAGCAGATTCCTTCTTGATCAACACCTACCTCCACATATAACTAGCGAGAGCCAACACATGCCCATACCCATACATAGTACAAGTATGAAAGCGATGTCAAACTCAAACTACCTATATACAAGATAAGCATGCTATCTCAGTCTAAAGATTATATGCCTTGATATGATTTATGACAAAACATTGACAAGAGTAAACTCCATGTGCTTGTCATAAGTGCCAGTTGACCTACTTATCATTTATAAGTGCCTATCATATTTGTTATATGGCATGAGACTCACCATTCCATCTTATTTATATCTCATATAAATAACTTGGGAACAAACATGAATACAATCTTTATGGATAAGTCATGTCCTTATTATGAAGTATCCTCGATTGTGAACCTATTTATGATACTTTATACTAGAAATATTGTCACTCATATTCTTAACAACTTAAGAATAATATTTCTAACAAAATATCAATGGACCTTTTCTATTACACATAAATATATTATGTAAACGGAAAAGTGGAAATGCCTTTTATTATTAAAAATATGTACAAGATACATACTAAATGATATGCTCTAGGGCATACTACTAACAATCTCCCACTAGCACTAGAGCCATTCATTACAATATCTTAGACCCATCTTCTCAAGATGTCAGTTTAACTGAGCTTATGACAAAGGCTTAGTGAATGGATCAGCTAAATTTTTCAGCTGATGTTATTTTTCTGCATGACTATATCGCCTTGCCCAACTATATCTCTGATAATGTGATAGTGCCTTTCTATGTGTTTGGATTTTGGGTGAGACCTTGGTTCCTTAGCCTGTATGACTGCTCCATTATTGTCACGATTAGTGGAACTCTTTGACTCAATGGAAGGAACTCGTAAGTTACATCACGAACTTCTTTATCCAAAAGACTCTTTTGCGACATCGATGCGACAATATACTCGACCTCGATGAGTGGAATCTGCGATCGTGCTCTGTTTGGAACTCTTCCAACCGATGCACCTCCATTACAAATGAACACATATCCAGAGGTAGACTTTCTATCATCGATATCTGATTGGAAATCAGAATCAGTATAACCAGTCAATTGCAAGTCTCCACCTCCATAAATCAAGAATAGATCCTTAGTTATTCTCAAGTACTTAAGGATATTCTTGTGACTATCGATGTTCCAAACCTGGATTGGATTGATACCGCTAGTCAAACTAACGACATATGCGATATCAGGCCTAGTACACAACATTGCATACATTAAACTTCCAATAGCGAAGCATATGAAATCTGGCCATCTTATCTCTTTCTTGGTGTCTTTGGAGACATCTCTTTAGAAAGGTGGATCACGATGTCTCAGTAACAATCCTCTCTTGGAATCAAGCATGTTAAACCTCTTTAACAACTTTTCCAAGTATAGACTTTGGGATAAACCAATTATTCTTTCGCTCTATCTCTATAGATGCGAATCCCAAGAATATAGGTTGCCTCCCTAAGTCTTTCATGGAGAATGTATTTGACAACCATACCTTTATAGTCGTCAACATACTGTATCATTACCCATCAACGTATGTCATCCACATATAAGACAAGGAAAGTGATAGCACTGTCACTAACCTTCTTATATACACATGGCTCATCCTCATTTTTGATAAAACCAAAAGATTTAATGGCTTCATCAAAACGGATGTTCCAACTCCTCGAAGCTTGTTTCAACCCATAAATGGATCGCTTTAGCTTGCATACCTTGGAACCATCTTGGGATTCAAATCCCTTAGGTTGTTCCATGAAAATGTTTTCTTCAATGTATCCATTGAGAAAGGCATTTTGACATCCATCGCCAAATCTCATAATCATAGTATGCATTATTGCTAATAAAATCCTAATTGATTTAAGCATGGCAACAAAGAGAAAGTCTCCTCATAGTCTAGTCCTTGCCTTTGGCGAAACCCTTTCGCTACTAGCCTTGCCTTATAGGTCTCTACCTTTCCATCAGAACCAATTTTCTTCTTGAAAACCCATTTGTTCCCTATAGGTACAATACCTTCAGGTGGGTCAACAAGATCCCAAACTTGATTCTTATACATGGAATCAATCTCGGATTTCATAGCATCAATCCATTTTGAAGAGTCTATATCTGATATAGCTTCTTCATAGGTAAGTGGATCATCTCCATGATCTACTTCTTCATGAGTAGACAACTCTTGTTCTTCTTCATGAAGAAAACCATATCTCAGGTGGGTGAGATACCTAGTTGTTCTACGAGGAACAGTGTAGATGTTTCATCAATGGGTATAGGTTGACTAGATAGATCTATATCCATCGATCTGTTGGTTGGTCAGAATTCTCCAATTCTAACTCTATTTGCCTTCCTTCGCCTCCTTCTTGAACAAACTGTTGTTCAAGAAATGTGGCATCTCTACTTATCACAACCTTTTGTGAAGTAGGCAAATAAAATAATATCCAAAACAATCTTTTGGATATCCAACAAATCGACCTCTTTCTGATCTGGTCTCCAATTTATCAGTGTTCGGCTTTTTGATATAAGCTGGACAACCCCAAATCTTAACATGCTTAAGACTTGGTTTTCTTCCATGCCATATCTCATAAGGTGTGGAAGAAACTGATTTTGATGGAATCCTATTCAGAATATACAAAGTTGATTCTAATGCAAATCCCCAAAGGAGATTAGCATATCGGTATAGCTCATCATACTTCATACCATATCCAATAGAGTGCGATTTCTCCTTCGGATACACCATTAATTTGTGGCGTTCTGGAGAGTCGGTGAGAAACAATGCCATG